>NC_021166.2:2459852-2481183 GCF_000331145.2 Cicer arietinum
CGGAAGAGGGTTTAGGGGTTGAAGGCGGCGTCATGAAAACAGTGTAAGGACCGATTTTTCCGATGACCGGAGGCGGAGTAGATTCGCCGTTGATAGGCATTGCTGATTTGATTGGAGAATGAGAAAAGAAGCACAGTTAAAGAGTGTGAAGATGTAGTTGTGTTGTTGTTGATTAATGTTGGAATGTTTTGTTTTGTGTGTGTTCTGTTCTGTGCTGTGTACTTTGGTTGTTCCGCATTCCTTTCTTTCTCTCCAATCCCACTTTTATTTACTACTTCAATCTGCGTTACATTAAAGCTTTTACTTCTTTTTTTTTTTACAACTTGTTTTGCCTTGTCTGTTGTGATAAATAATGTCGTCCACATTTTAAAACTTCCATAAATTTTTTCATTATTTTTCGATTTTATTTAATTTATAAACCATTTAAAACAAATTTGCTTCAATTAAATATAAAACTATTTAAAAAAATATTACTCGTCTTTTTTTATTTATTTTAAGTTGAAATATTATCTTAATTTCACTTCTTTTATTTTTCTCATCATCAAAATTTTATTTAGATTAAAGATCATCGTGAGCATTCTAAATACTTCAATAACTTTTTAAAAGAATAATAAAAAAATTACAATTACAAAATTTTCCAAATATTTGGACTCAAATTTAAAATGTTTGTGTACTGTAAGTTTATATAAAAATTAAACTAATAACTTGATACAATGAAAAGTTTATGTGACTTCTATATTATTTTTGCATTGTAATTTATGTACTCGTGTCATAAAAAAATTATGTAATGACTTTAATACTATAAAAAAATATAATGTTTGAAAAAAATAGATTTTTTAAATAAGTGTTTTAATTTTTAAAAATATCATTATGTTATTCATCCATTCGTTTGAATTTTGTGAGAAAATTATAAAAATTCAACCGAAATGACAATCAAAGTTTTTTCTCTCCAAAAAACAAATCAACTAGACCATTATATTACACTTATAGCTCTATTTATAATTTATTCCAAAATTGTGTAGTTTTTCAGTCTGACAACCCCCTCCCTTAATTGTTGTTTTTGTAAATTTTGTATGTGCTTAAATTACAAAATTTTAACTTAAATTTTAATATAAAATAAAATATTATATTTAATTTATTATATAAAATTTTAAAAATTCGATAATTTTATACTTTTATTCAACCTCCATCTCTCCATCTTCTCTCCATTAAAATATTTTCATCTTCTTTCCCGTTTAAAACCAAACATACTCAAAAAAGACATCTTAAATACTCTTAAATAAAAGAATATATTGTTATCTAAACATTTATGTGAAATTATTTTTGAAAGTTTATCTTTTAAGTTTTTTCTATAAACCTTAGATGGTTAATAACATCAATAATGTATAACTTTATAACCATAATTAATACGTAAATACTTATATAGAGTATTTTCTTTAATAGGTTTTTTTATTAAGAAATCACCTTTTCTAATTGAAATAATAATCTTTAAAATTTTCCATTTATTTATTACAACTTTTAAAAAAGAAAAGAAAATAAAAACTATTTAAAATTAATAAACTTTTTTCTTAAAAATCAGTGTGTATAGTTGATTTTTTCTAAAAATCATTTTTTTATAAAATTTTCAATGCAAATATCTACAATAAAAATTTTAAATTATTAAATATTAAATCATTTTTTTATAATCCTTAACAAGCGGTTCAATAAGTGATTATTATAAGCTCTTAATTGAAGTACTTATACAAACGAACAAGAAGAGTGAAATAAATAAATAATAGAAAAAGTAACATTGTTGAAAAGTGCGCATTGCATAGAAAACAGACCAAGCAAGTTGGGGATTATTCCGGTGAGGCGCGGCGGGTATAATAGAACAGCAATAATTAGCCCTTTAAAAGCATGTTTCTGTGCGCGGTGGAGTCTGCACAATCGCACGTTTTACCAAGGCTACTATTTCTAGCTTTGTTAAAATCACGTCAACTTCTCATTGCAACGCGAAATTTTATCTCTCACCGCTAAATCAAACAGTTACTAAGTTAAACTAAATAGTTAAGGTAATTAATCAGCATCTTTTACAAGTTGAGATAGAATTTACAACCATTAATTTTTTTATTATTTTTACAACGCAATAATGACATTATTTATACTAGGAGATATTTGACAATGTGACTTATAGAACATTATTTACACTTAAAAATTTAAATAATTTGTTAGTCGAAAAATGACAATCGAATTTTGAATAGCTCAAATTACTTTTAATCGAAGAAAGATCAGATGTACGATAATTAATCAAATGTGAGTTAGTCGAGTTTTTATTAGAAACATGAAAATACACAAAGTTCCTAAAAGTTTAAGATTTAGTCAAAGTTTACTATAATTTAATAATTCAACAACACTCATCTGTTGTATTTTTAACATCATTAACAATCGAATATGAAAATATGATAATGAGGGGAAAAAATGCATACATATTGCAAAGGTAGTAGGTAGGAAAAATATGAGGCATAGAGCATCACAAACTCTCCGGAACGATAAGTTATCTCACACTAGAATTATTTTTACCTTTAAATACTAATACTTATAATATTTATGACACACAATCAATCAATTAAATTTTATACTCTACTTTATATTTATCAATTTATTTTACTTTATGATCAAATTAAATAACTTAAACACTCTTTAAAATAATTAAATAATATTTACTTAACACTCTTAAAATAATTTAGAATTGAGAGATAAAATTTATTTTTCAATTTTATCAGTTTACCATTTCTTCGACTAACTCTTTTCCAAAACAAAAATTAATACAAATAACATTGCTACTTGTAAACACAAAAACAAGTACTCAGTAGACGCCTCTGTCAATAGAGATGAGAATAGGCTATACCGTCCGTCAGGGGTCTATGGTCTGGCCTACTTATGATCTGACCTGACCTGACCTATTTAATAAAAATGTTAGACTTAGGCCATTTTTAAAGCCTATTTATTTAAATAGGTCAAGCTCAGACTTATAAAAAAGCGTCTGGCAGACCGGCCTATATATTTTATTATTTATTAATATTATTTATTATTATTATTATATTAATAATATTATTTCCTATTTTAAATTCTAACAATTAAGCAATTACTCAGCATTTCATATTCAGCAGTTGTTCCATATTCGCTAGCATTTCATATTTGGTAGTCATTTCATATTTGGTAGCTGTTCAATTAGTCAATCACTCAGTAGTCTTCCATATTTGTTTAAAAGGTAATAATGAGTGTGTTTGTTTCAGGAAAAAGAAACTATTATTTGACACAAAAAATTATTTTTTAGAGTTTAAAAAATGTTTGTTTCATATTTTTTTTAATTATTTTAAATAGGCTTCCAGTCCAGACCAGATTTTTAAAAAGGCCAGGTCAGGCAAAAAAAAAAGTCTATGATAGACCGTAGGCCAGACTTATGCCTAAAAAATAAATCGTAGGTCAGACTTAGGCTTAAAAAATAAATCGTAGACTCAGACCTTTCAAAGTATAGTCTGACCTATTTCCACCCCTACTTGTCAATTAGTTAAGCAACTCTAAACTCTCAATGAGTACCACTCAATTTTATTAGAAAATTTTTAAAATAATTTTTTATTATAAGTATTTTTAAGATTATTTTTATATTATAGTTTTTTCAAAAACTCTAAACAAACACATGCAATTTTATAAAAGTGATGATTTTTTTAAAAAAATGATTATTTAAAAAAAAAACTATAACAAACAGTATAAATGATTTTTCCATCCGTCTTATGTTATTTACTGACCTCTCCGTCTTTTATCTATAAATAAAAATAACTGTAATTTATTGATTTTAGATATAAATAAAAGTTATTAATTTATCAAAAATAAATAAATGAATCATTAAATTTAACTTTATTTAATATTAATATTATTGTTTTAAAAATATTCTTATTAATGTTTCTTTTTCTAAGATGAGTAAATAATTTCAATGTAAATTTAATATAATAATAATTATAATAATAAGTGTAAATCAAACAAGTTTTGGGAAACAGAAATTACAGAGCAAAAAGAAAGACACATGTAGGGTACTATTGAATCAGTTAGAGCAGCAATTATAATAGAATAATAATGTTAGTCAGTGGAGAAGCGAATCTACTACTTATTCATTACTATTAATTTCCCAATTCCAACGACACCTGTTATTGTCACACAAATTTCCTTTACTACTACTTTTCGACTATAACTTGAATCTCGGAGTACAATGTTTCTTTGCTGAATACTGCATAATTGAATATATTATATTTTTGTTTGGAATTTCGCAGGTGAGAAGAATCATATTCTTTTTACCCTTTGCTTTGCATGCCATTGTTTGAATTTGAACTGTAAAAAGTGCTCTGTGTGTATTGTTGTTGCTTTGTTCAGTTTCTATGGATTCATTGCTTGTTGGATCGATTCCTAAATCATATTCAATCACCACCACCAGTATGAAATCTATTTCTTCAATTTGTTTCATTCTTAATTTTTAGGTATTTCCTTCATTTTTTTATTATTATTATGAAATTAAATATATGGTTATTTATACTATGAACCATTGAAAATTGCAGATAGGAATCTGTGGCGGAGTAAACATTGTGCTAGAAATTACTGTTCAATTGCAAGTATGTCTCACATTTCCACATATATTATATCATTTCCCCTCTTATTATTATTACTATCTGCCATGTAAAATCTTTTATTCACCAAAGTGTGTTGGTTCAATCTTTAGAATGTGGAATATTTTTTATAACAAAGGGCTGGGTAGTGTTGGATTATATGTGAATTTAAGCACTGCGTCCTTGTAATTAGTGTGGCATAACTAGGGAAATGATGGATTACATCCATATTTTGAAATCTGATAAATCGAACAAAGAGTCGTTTATTTTTCGATTGCTGTTGTAAAGTAAAGTAACAGGAAATGTTGAAATTGTTGATTATTACTGGAAGCATGGGTGCATTAAAAAATCTTCCTCTCCAAGGAAGACACAGGATATGGGAAGAACATTTGTGAATGTATAACCTAACTCTGTAGTTGTGTTGATTCGAAGTATTATGTTATCAATTGATAATGAACATGCAAGTAGCATATGCACTTTGTGCAGGGTCTGGTGGAGCATGAGAAGGAGGTGACAACATGACAAACAAAAGATCACAAAGAGTTTAATATGAAAATGAAATTTTCACCCAAAACTTTAAGGCATCCTCTCAAGTGTGAGTCACACCACATTTGTATGCTCCCCAATGTGGCTCTAGAAACATGCGTTCAAGACAAAAGCCCACATTAACCACTCTGTCCAAATACCTGGATCGGTTTTGATACAACTTGTTGGGGGCCTGGGGTAGCCTGTAGGAGCTTTGCACCAAGGGGTCAAGGCAATAGACCACAAGGAGTGAACTTCGTAATATCTCTTCACCCAAAACCTTAAAGCGTTGGGGAGTTCTATTTTTTATATTGTTTTCATTTTCGTCATGCGTGGATCTCTATATTGCTACACTCCCCTTTGCGGCTCACCAAAGCCTTTTTGAGTCTCACTTTCCAGAAGTTTAGTTGTTGATTGTAAAGTTCCTCCTTTGCAGATTCATCTTTAGCTCAGATTCAATTAAAACATGTTTTTTTCTTCTACATGGTAACTGATACTAACATTTAAAATTTTGGTGCTCTAGGTTCTTGTGCACCAAAAGCTTCAAGGCACAAATGGAAAATTCAAAAAGAATATAATATTTTGAGGTCCTGGCAGCCATGTTTAAATTATCACTGTGGAGCCACTGAAGGAGGTTCTACATATCAAGGATGCAATAGTAAATTTGTTGTGAAAGCGGCTCCTGAACAATCGTTTGAATCTGAACACCATGCTTTTGATCCAAAAAACATTTTGGATGCTGTCAAAAGTTCCCTGAACGCTTTCTACAGGTTTTCCAGGCCACACACGGTTATTGGCACAGTTAAGTTTAATTTCTTTCTGATTTATGCGCAGAACTAATCCTCAAATGTTATGGTCAATATTTAATACAATTTATATGTATGAACCACTTGTTTGGATAATTGTAATATTCTGCATGTTTTCAAAGGGCTTACAATATCTGTGTTTTGGCAGGCTTTAAGCATAATTTCTGTGTCTCTCCTTGCAGTGGAGAAATTATCAGATATATCTCCACTATTTTTTACAGGTGTGTTGGAGGTGAGACACCATATCTTTTATTTTCTCTTTAAATTTTAAACATGCTATTGCTCCTTTGCTCCTAATTTTGTTATCTTTTTAATTCATTTTATTTACGATTTCAGGCTGTAGTAGCTGCCCTGTTTATGAATATTTATATCGTGGGCTTGAATCAATTGTCTGATGTTGAAATAGACAAGGTATGAAACTTACTATTCGAAATTATCAATTTGGATCTCTAATAATTTGTGTCCTTTGGGCTTCTGATTTTTTCCAGTATAATAAATATGATGCAGGCAGAAATGCTGTCTAGTTTATCCAAAGTCGGATATTCAGAAACATATACAGACTATGTGCATGCAAGACTATTTGCTCATATGCAACAATTTGATCATTTTATATGATATTGACAACCAAACTGTGGTTTATGATATTGTTTATCCAAATTCTCTAATTATTGTAGCATCTTGTTATCCATAAAACTTGCATCTTTTTATAGCTTCCAAATTTTTCCTTGGAATTACCATATGGCCTGTCTTATTATTGATCTGTGCTACATGTTTTAACTGCAGATAAACAAACCATATCTTCCATTGGCATCCGGAGAATATTCCCTTGCAACTGGTGCCATTATTGTTGCGTCTTCTTCAATTCTGGTGCCATATAGATTCTTCCTTTTCTCAGTGAAACTTTTCAAGATGAGCTATACCGACAGAGTAGAAGGAGACTAACTATTTTATTTTCTTATACAGAGTTTTTGGCTTGCCTGGATTGTAGGTTCATGGCCATTGTTTTGGGCTCTTTTCATCAGTTTTGTGCTAGGGACGGCTTATTCAATTAATGTAAGTTCTTTGGACTGCATCTAAAGTAAACTTCTCTTTTCCTTTTACATTTTAGGGCATAAAAATGTAAAGAGTCTTCATTTTTAAAATCTACATGAGCAATATCATACTTGTTCAAGATCCAGCACAGCACAGAACTTGCATTGCCAAATTTCATGGTGATAATGTCAAATAACATACATTTCTTTCACTTTTCCTTGTAGGATCTAACTATTTCAGTTAAATGTGGGGAGTTGATGTTGTGTATCAATAGAATGTTATCATAAAATAAAATTCATATTTTAGCAATAGCATAATTGGTTCAAGTCATAATTTTGTAATGGGTTAATAGGACATACATTTTGTTCAAATAAAAAATTTAATTGCATTTTTACTGACCGTTGAACACTTATCAAGTTATTGCCACATGTATTATGTGATGCAGATTTTACTCTACCTGCGTTTGAGCTTGCAGGCAGACAAATATCATGTTTTTAATGACTGTTGTGAACTAACTATCCCAAAAGTTTAAGTTATTAGGCAAAGGCACAAGAATTATTTTATTTTATTTTTCTGACACTCTTTTACATGCGAAAGCCTTTTGGGCTTGTTGCGTGAACAATACACACATCCACTTATATCAGTGTTGTCAATTGCGGACAACGGAAAATAACAGTTTATTTAAATTTTGCTATGCTATAGTGCTATAGTTGACTTTTGACAACACTTTGTAATAAATAGTGTATCGTAGAACAATAGTGATTTGTTCAAAGTATGATGTTCTAGCAATTTGTTCACCACTATAGCCACTATATGACAACAATTACATATTTTGTTGAAATTCAACCTTTTTATTAGAAGGGGTGGCAAGGGCTAGAATCTAGATCACACAGTCGGAGACGCTCTTATATCATGCCACGAACCTACTATCCCAAAAGCTTAAGTTATTTGGTGAAAAGACAAGAATGGTTTTGCAATACATCTGTCAGAAAGACATTCACAAAGAAAGCCTCATTTTGAAGAGCTATTTGATGGTCACTGCAGAATCTTACAACTTTTGTCTTTTGAAAATTTTCAGGTGCCGCTGTTGAGATGGAAGAGATTTGCAGTGCTTGCTGCAGTGTGCATTCTTTCTGTTCGTGCAGTTATAGTTCAACTTGCATTTTTCCTTCACATGCAGGTTTTGTACTATAGTTTATTATGCTCTTTGGAGACTTCTAATTCTAGATGAGCATGCATTTACTTGTATACTTGTAACAATAACAAATCTTCATCCCAAGTTTTTAGGACTGTTTCGTTCAATACATGACCAACTATTTGCAGTGCTTGCTGCAGTGTGCATTCTTTCTGTTCGTGCAGTTATAGTTCAACTTGCATTTTTCCTTCACATGCAGGTTTTGTACTATAGTTTATTATGCTCTTTGGAGACTTCTAATTCTAGATGAGCATGCATTTACTTGTATACTTGTAACAATAACAAATCTTCATCCCAAGTTTTTAGGACTGTTTCGTTCAATACATGACCAACTATTTAAAAAACCATTATCTGTATGTATTAGCATATTTTCACCATTTAGTCCTGGGAAGGTCCATATTCTCTAGCAACCCTTCAACAATATTAATTAAACTGATAAATGAAAGGAAAAAAAAATTTAAAGGAACGGACGCATTTTAACAATGGCATTGTGGCCACATGGTGTTTGACTAGTATGACACAACTTTCCATCCACCAAATCTATCTATGAAATCTGATATTTGTGGTTGCTAATTCGTGTAACAATGTCCAGACTTTCGTGTACAAGAGGCCAGTTGTCTTTTCAAGACCACTGATCTTTGCAACTGCATTCATGAGCTTCTTCTCTGTAGTTATAGCATTGTTCAAGGTAAGGCTTTTTGTTTCTTTAGGTATTTGATTGTTCTCAACATTAAAACTTTTGGTTCAATATGTGTACCTAATGCAAACCTTTCTACTGAATTTATATAGGATATACCCGACATTGAAGGAGATAAAATATTTGGCATCCAATCTTTTTCAGTGCGTTTAGGTCAGAAGCGGGTATGTTCTTCAAATGCAACATCTCAACATAGTTGATTGTGCCATCCTGTATCCCATGGTTGTCCCTAACTAATTTCTTCCAGGTATTCTGGATTTGTGTTTCTCTTCTTCAATTGGCTTATGGAGTCGCCCTTGTAGTGGGAGCAACATCTTCTTGCTTATGGAGTAAAATTTTCACGGTAATATGCTTGTTACTTACACATATATATTGCATTTGCAGGTGTGATATATCTGAGATTAATTTAAATTATCTCTTAGGAGTTGATTTTTCTATTCCTTATATATCATGATTTGTTTATATTCCTTATGTATGATAAATAGTGTTTTAATATTGAGTATTTCTTTTCTCCCCCTTTATACCTGAAAGAATCAAACTATAATTTTCAACAACTTCTGGACTACAGAGTTCATCCATTGATTTGACTTCCTTCTCATGCTGCATTTTTAATGAATATTTGGCGGTTAATATCATCATTAGCAAAGTTGCCTCCCTTCATCATCCCTTTAATTTGATTCCACCCATCCGGTTGATGCTCACTCCAATACATTCCCTGTATTGTGAAAAAATTTCCTGGAAAATTCTCCAACAAAATCAACTCCACCAAACCTCCTTAATTCCGTTGCTTCTTTCGAAGTTATAAATTTTCATGCAAAACTCGAAAGGGGTATCAAGGCTTTTGTTGAAGAAGTTGTGAGGAAATAAGATAGTAGATTTCTCTCTCATTCCCTCTCCTCCTAACTCCCAAAAGGAGCTTAAGGAAATATCTCCCTAGGAAATTCCAACTGTATAGTCTTGATATTCATCTCAAAGGTAAAAATCAGTCTTTAAAGGAGGCATTCTTTCATGTGAAAGTTTAGGTCTATTATTTTAACGAAAGAATGCCTCCTTTAAAGACTGATTCCAACTATATAGTCTTGATATTCATCTCAAAGGTAAAAATCAGTCTTTAGGTCTTTCATGCTGGAAACTTGTTTAAACTTTCCAGCATTTTTGAACTTTATTCTTTGCCATTTTGTTAGGGTCTGGGACATGCCGTGCTTGCTTCAGTTCTTCACTATCGTGCCAAATCTGTAGATTTGAGAAGCAAAGCTTCCATAACATCCTTCTACATGTTTATCTGGAAGGTAATTGTCAATTTGATTTCATTATCAGTATTGTTATTCAAAAGAAATGGTTATCTGATTATTTCCTGTTTTGAGAAATAGTGGTTGTTTTACTTCTCATAACTTCCAAATTCCTATTGAAATGCAAAAGAAGAGGGTACGATAGCTACATTGAAGTTATTTTTGTGAACATGGATTTCTATGACTAAATTGATGAACTTGGCCATTTATTAGCCTAATTATATACAGTGGTAAAAATTTTGCCACTATTCAGAGTGTAGGACACCAAGCGACATGTTTTTTTTAAACGAGGGACCTGAAATACTTTCTCCAGTTTATCTATATATTTATTTCCAAATTGTTTGCTCTAAATCCCGTCTTTTTCACACATAATGTAGAACTTGAAGTTGTATTGATACCTTGTTTTTCATTGCAGCTATTTTATGCAGAGTACTTCCTCATACCATTAGTTAGATGAGAATGCTGCAGCGTTGTTGATTTGAGAACTATTTTTGATTAAAAGGTGCTGCTTTTGTCACATGCCAGCTTTGAGTTTATAATTGGTTTTAAGTTTAGAACTGCAATTGTAAATGAAGGAAGGATTATTTCTTTTAGGATGGTTTTTTTACTATCAATGGTTTCTCCAATTAGTTTCTTTTACCCATTGTTTTAAAAATAAAAAATTAAAAATCTTGTTTCAAACATTCTTTTTACTCTTATATATATGTTGTTTTTCTTCTTTCCGGGTAGTCTTGTATTGCATCTCTTCGTTATCCTTTGCTTTGATAAAGTTCAAGCCTTCCATATAAGTATCTTGTAGATATATTGTTATTGCATCTTTTCCTATGTAGTATTGTCACTTTTGATCGAAAGTGTATTACGGTGTTTGACATGTATCGATCTTTGACACAACACTGACACATTGATTACATTTAATTAATTCAATTTTTCAAATTTTTATCGACGTCTATGTGTCAGTATCAGTATTGTGTCTGATATTCGTGTCAGAGTGTCTGTTCATTAATGTTTTCATTTTGTAAATTTTTTTGTTTATAGATTACTAGAAGGGTGATACTTTTTCAGTTAGCAATTTTAAGAGGTAATTGGATAAAGTTTCATATTAGGAAAACTCTCGGTTAGAGAACCTATACAAATGCAAGTATGAATCAGGGTATTCAGATGAGGAATGGGTGGTTGTTGGAACTTGGAAACAATAAAAATTGAAAATTGCGTGTTATTATCGTTTCGTTGGTTAATGGTTACCACTATCTGGTACAGTCAGTGGTCTGACATTTATTTTGGGATATTATTTTCTTTAAAAAAATTGTGATTTGTGTGGTAGGTACAATAACTCATAATTTTGAGGACGAATATGTATTGTAATCAATCCATATTTGACTCAAGGCCCAACTTATACATTATTATATAGTAATGTTGGTCAAATAATCTGGATTATACTCGCCTAGAGAGTAGAGACCCTTTCACATGCGGTGAAAATAACTAAAAGAAAGATGGATTATTCAGCCACCATAATTTTATAGGACGACTTCATGGAAAATCAGTTCATAATGGTAAAAACCTGTTGACATTTTTTTGTAGACTGCGATGAATAAAATGTTTTCTTTGCTCATGACAAGTTCAGTTGACATTCCTTTATTTTCCCTGTAATGTCATTGGACATCGATTCAGTTTGCATTTGATTTATAAACCATGACAATGATCATAATGACAACATTAATATAAACAAATTTGGTCACGCTAAAATTAGCCAATTTAATGTGAAAGTATAGTTTTTCCTCAAACAAATGAAAGACAAAGTTGCATCTGAAATACTTTAAGTTATATAATTTTACCAAAAAGATTCTTTCTTGTATTGTTTTCTCACTATCCATTTTCGTTTAGGAGTGAGGTTTCGGTTACTATGGTTTGCGATTGTCAAATTGTGCACGTATTTTCTTTTGGTGGGTTTCAGTAATCTGAATTTTCAAAAAAAAAAGTGAATAAAAACCCTTGAATTTGGGAGGATTGGATTGTTTAGACTTTGTTGTCATGTTTGACTGAAAAATTACTTTTGCTGAGGTTTTAATTTTTGGAATTTCTACACACGTGTAGTAGTGGCAATAGACTAAGAGGCTCTTAGAAATTAGACTACCCCACAAACACTTGTTAGTTAGGATTTAGAATACCAAATCAATTTAGAATTTTAACAAGCTATTCATTTTCATCATCTTCCTTATAATAATATTTTGTTCATAGTGAATTTGTCTTTCCTTATCTTTTTTTTCTTTTCTTCTTTGAAGAGTTTTGAAGTTTAGACTCATGTATCTTTTCTTATAGATCCTTTTGAGTATATATACTAAATATCTTTTTCTTCTTTTGTCACATTTTACTAAATATTTCAATTATATGCAACTTTAAACTTTATGGGTCTGTTTGAAAGGTGAATTTTAGAATGTAGGAGAAGAATTTTTTTTTTCTTTCAAAATTAAACAAATTATAAAACATTTCTAAAATTAAATTAAATCAAAATAGTGTATGATCATATTATATATATATATATATATATATATATATATATATATATATATATCTTTTAATTTTATTTAAAATTTTAAATAATATTAAATTATAGACTTCATCCTCTAAAGTCTTTCAAAGTTCTCCTCCTAAATATATTAATAACTACGTTGGCCCTTCATTTGTAATTCTTATAGAGATTATTACTAGAAGGGTGATGCTTTTTCAGTCATCAATTTTTAGAGCGAGGTGATTGGATTTTCATAATAGAAAAATTATCAATTAGGGAACTGAAAGTATGAAACTGATGTGAATGGAATGGGTGGTTGGAAACTAACAAAAAAAAAAAAATTGTTTGCGTATACTAGGTCCAGTCAGTGGTCTCACATTTATTTTTGTCTATCAAAACAAAACAAAATTTGTGTGGTTGGTGCAAATATTACCCTGCTAACAATTGATATTTGACTCAAGGCCCAATATATTACTATAAAATAAAGGTTGGTCAAATAATACTAGTATGTGTTAAACTCCCCTAGAGACCCTTCACATGATTTTCATGCGCTAAATAAACTAAATAAAGATGGATTATTCAGCCTCCATAATTATATAGTAGGATGAGTTCAAGGAAAATCAGATGAATCAATTGATTAAACCATGACGATGATAACAACCAGCCAAATATTTTTGGTCACGGTATAGTTAGAATACTTTATATAAAATCTGGTTTCCCTTCTAATATATGAATAATATATGAAGGTGGCGTTTACTGTGGAAAGTTCATATAACTTTCCCATATGCAAAATTGGCAGTTTATATGTTCAAACATTGCTTAGAAAAAAGTATTTTAGCAGTCAAATATATTGTTTAAAAAATATTCGGCAGCGTAGATTTTAGGAGGGCAACTTATTGTGCTGACTTTCATGTCCATCTACAATTATTTATGAATGAGACCCTAGATAATTTATAATTTTATATTTCTATATTTGTTATGGCCTATGAAAAAGTATTGTGTGCATTATTTCAGAATCGAAATTAAATATAATTATAAATAATACTTTTATTTTCTATCCATTAAAGTGTCTTTCACCAAAGATAAAATCATGAGAATTTATACACAAAACTCAAAGTGAGCAATACTTGAGAAATGTGATTTTAAGTCAAAACAATGATACTATATACGAGAAACAAGAGTCTAAGTCATACTCAATTATTGACACACCATTTAGCTACTTAACCTCAATACAAAGATTATTGATTTGATACACATAAAAATTTCATATTATTTATTTTACTAAAGATAAAATTATGAGAGTTTGCACGCAAGACTCCAAAACAAACTATACTTTATAAACAATATTTATTTTTCAAATTCATCAATACATATACATAAATTTCATTCAAGACACAAACGCTATCAAGGTCATGTGCCTGAAATGTTGCAATGTTTTTTCCCTCATAAAGGGAAATTATAACATATTTCAATAAGAAGGTCAAATGTTATTTTCTGATCACAAGAAAATTTGACCATTAATTCATAACAGATACACCAAATATGAAATTAATACACTTAATCACTACATTCAACTACGGTTGATTAAGTATGAAATGTCATAAAATTCATATATATATATGATCGATCAAACTATCATATTATTTTCTCTTTCACGCTAACTAATTCTAGTATGTTTCCCACTTTTTTCTTTGATCTACCTGATATATTGTAAATTTGTCATACTATTATTATATTTTTTTTCTACTATAAAAAAATATAGACTTTAAAAAGAATCACCATATGATATATTTTCTCATTAAAATAATTATAAGACTACAAATTAAAAATATTCATTCATTAAAAATGAATATTTTTAGTGGCATAGTCATCTTTAAGGAAAAACATAAGAGTAAAATTTAATTTTTAATTTCAGAATCCAATTCATTTAAATTTTTTTAATAAAAAAAGTTATCAGATGGCATTTATTTCCTATGCTTGTAATGTCATTGTACGTCAATTGAGTTTATGATTGGATTAATCAATAATCATATACACCATTTGCCGCATTCACACAATAATTCTTAGAGTTGAAAATATTGTGGACCCCTATATGCACAATAATGTAGCATGTGCTTCAATGGATTGATAATGAGTTTTGGATTGCTTCAAACAAATTGAGAAGGCGAAAGGAAAATAGGAGAAAGGAATGTGGACTTTGGTTGTGGATTATCTATATGGCATTATTATTGGGCTTAGAAAAGAGAGAGAAGAATAATAAGGCCACTTGGAAAAGTAGATGCTATGTGCTTCTCACTTTCCGCAAAATTTTCAAAGTCGTAGATATTCAAAGTATCAAGTTAATAGAAAACCAATTATCTTCAACAACTTCATCTACATTATTATTATTGTTATTATTTTTTTTGCCTCAATTTATTTTCCTATATCCTAAATTATATTCATGTATAGTTAGATACAGGAATGTTGGAATCTTCCAAAAAGAAAATAAGGCAATGACATGATTCCAATGGAGAAAAGGTGTACAAAGAAATGAGTGCTTACACAATCACCTTAAATTCCTAACTATTGGACGTGCTTTGTCTTTTTTAGTGGCAACAGCTCCCTTTTGGCTTGCTTTTCTCTTTTGCTCTTTATTTTTATTTAAGAGTAATAAAAGGACTTGAATCATCTATAATTGTTGCAACATCATGTAGGAGTTCTACACCATCTATAGTTAAGTCACAATTCCAATGAAAATGTGTTCGATTTGTTTCATATTATTTTTTACTACAATTGGAGATAACATAATTTCCAAGACAATTTTGTTTCAAAGCAATACAGCTCTTTATTGTACAAAAATTGATTTGAATTGATTCGAACTAATTTATTATAAATATATCATTTGGTTTTTTTATAGACAATATAATTTGGTTATTTTACAAGATCAGTTTATTGAGTAAAACGAATATTTAAAATTTATAATTGTACATGTGCAGACACACAATAATTAACAAATCTTAGCCCTTAAAGAAAGAATTTTTTTTTTAAATATACAGTTCTTAGAAGAATAGAACTCTAGTAATTTAGAATTCGACATATAAATAAAATTTAACTAAAAAATATTCCAAAAGAAGAAAGCTTTAAGTTAGAATTATTTTAAATTATTAGCATTTAAGGTTTTTTATGGTCTGAAAGGTATTTTTTATATATAAAATAATAAATAATATTAATTAAAAATTTCAAGACTTAAGAATCTTGCGTGGGTCATATGTTAGATTAAACCACTCATATCTTACTTTATCAAATTAGATTTAAAATATATTGTCCATGATTTATCCTTTAGCTGGAATTTGTGATCTATGAAACTATGAAAATAGAAAATATAAATTTGTCTATTGGTACAACAAGGTGACAAAACCAATCTTTTGTTGAACTGTGCAATTGTTGTAGAGGATTTATATATTATCTATAAATTTATGATGTTTGAAAATGAATTTTGTAATTTTTTTAGTAAAAGGCAAATATATAATTATTTTATCATATTGCAATTACACACTCAAAAAGTATCAAAAAGTACTAGCATATACTCAAACGGAGTACACAACTGTTATTTTAAAAATTAATTTTGGTACGTACTTGATAAACGAATATTATATAGGGATCAATGGCAAGTATATGTATAACACGAATTTTGGAGTATGTATACTTTAGACATTGGTGTGAAATTGAGACAAGAAAAAAACATATGCTAGCTTTAAGCTAATTATCCAAATAGCCGATTTGAAAATTATGTACAATGACATTTTTGAAATTACATTTACAAACGCTAATCATTTTAAGTGAAGGTTAGATAACCAACGTAAATAAATGTCTTTTAACCAATTCAAAACATTGTTAGATATAGTGGATTAGGGAAGTATATAATTTATAAAATGGAGTATTAGTTTCACTTAATTTGTATAGTTTTGGTGGCTTTAGAATCCATATCCAAAAAACCTTAATAACGTTGTGCTCAACAATCCATGTCAATTACATGATGAATAGCTAAAGGCGGAAGCGTACCTGTGGGAATTGCCATTAATGAAATCCTGAGATGATGATGATGATAGAGCCAATGGGTTGGGTGATCTTCCTCAGCAAAACACCCTGAAGACCTTGCTCTCTTGATGGGGATAGAGAGAACCAGAAAGTTTTTTTTTTTTTTCTTTAGGGTTTTGAAACTGAATAGTCTTGTTGTGTTTGCCTTGGGGACCATTACCCCTATATATAACTATTATTAGTTATATCCCAAATTGCAGTATTTCCAATTCAGCCCCTCATTAAATTAGAAACTGCCTGGTATCTACACTATTAATTTTCATAACTATTATGCTCTTTAGCCATAAACTACTATATATTATTTGACCCCTAGTTTATTGGCTAATTATATAATGACCCTAACACACTTTATTAATTAATTACATATGTGACCCATAAATCTTACAATCTCCCACTGGTCACACATGTATCCTTAGGAGTGTGTTAGACTTTATGACGTCAAAAATGTCATTATAATTACCTTGAGTATAATCCAAATTGTCCCGTCCATTAATCATATCAGCACATGGAACCAAAGAGGCTTTCGTCATAATAAGCATAACTAAACCCATCAATGATCACCCGTACTGACACAACTAAATGACATAGACCCATTATGAAAAGTGTAGCATGAAAATTACATGAAGTTGGTCAATGCATGTCAATTTTCAACTGGTCCTACTTTATCGAATGAGATCATACCATAACTTAAATGTACAAAGTAACCAAAAACTGAATACTTTAAACTTTATTTCTGATCAGAAAGTCCAAATACAATGTATTTGTACTTTACAATTAAACATAGAACATGAATTACATAATGGACGAAACTCCCACTAAAATCAAGATTCCTCAAACTGTAGCACACCCATGTGAGCAGTATGCTCATGAAAGACCTTGGGTGGTAGACCTTTAGTGAGTGGATCCGCAATCATGGAGTTTGTCCTTAAGTGTTCTATGGATATCTGTCCACTTTGTACCTTCTCTTTAACAACTAGGAACTTAATGTCAATGTGCTTTGACTTGGTTGAGCTCCTATTATTGTTAGAATACAGGACTGCTGATCTATTGTCACAATACAACTTGAGTGGTCTTTCAATCCCTTCAACTATTTGCAGCCCCGTGACAAAATTTCTCAGCCAAATGCCCTGGTCAGATGCCTCATGAATTGCTACGAATTCTGCTGCCATGGTTGATGAAGCAGTAAGACCTTGCTTGGCACTACGCCAAGAAACTGCTCCACCAGCTAACAGAAAGACATAGCCTGAAGTTGATCTTAAGCTGTCTTGGCATCCCGCAAAATCCGAGTCAGAGTACCCAGTGATCTCTAACTGGTCTGACCTCCTATATGTGAGCATGTAGTTTCTTGTTCTCTTCAAATATCTCATGACCCTCTTGGCTGCTTTCCAATGGTCAAGACCTGGATTGCTTAAATATCTGCCTAAAATCCCTACTATGAACGCTATGTCTGGACGCGTACATACTTGGGCATACATAAGACTCCCTACAGCTGAAGCATAAGGGATCTTTTGCATTTCTTGAATTTCCAAACTTCCCTTAGGGCACTGTTTGAGACTAAACTTGTCTCCCTTAGCAACTGGGGTGTCCCCTGGTTTGCAATCCTGTAACCCAAACCTTTTGAGAACCTTATCGATATAGCTCTTTTGTGACAATCCAAGAATACCTCGAGATCTGTCTCGGTGTATCTGAATTCCTAATACAAAAGAGGCGTCACCAAGATCTTTCATCTCAAAATGCTTTGATAGAAATTTCTTAGTTTCGTGCAACATGCCTATATCGTTAGTGGCAAGCAGTATGTCATCAACATACAAGACCAGGAAAATATGTCTGCTCCCACTGAACTTATGATACACACAATCATCAACTGTATTCATCTCAAAACCAAATGAGAGAATTACTTGATGAAATTTATGGTACCATTGACGAGAAGCTTGTTTTAGCCCATAAATGGATTTTCTTAGTTTGCACACCATATTCTTTGGGTCTCCCAACACAAAGTTTTCTGGCTGCACCATATAGATCGTCTCATCAATGTCGCCATTGAGAAAAGCTGTTTTTACATCCATTTGATGAAGCTCCAAATTAAAGTGAGCAACAAGAGCCATGATTATTCTTAAAGAGTCCTTCGATGAAACCGGAGAGAAAGTCTCTTTATAATCAATCCCTTCCTTTTGAGTATAACCCTTAGCTACAAGACGTGCCTTATATCTCTCCACATTACCATTGGAATCCCGCTTGGTTTTAAAAATCCATTTGCAACCAATGGGTTTCTTTCCTTCAGGTAATGGGATAAGTTCCCAAACTGAATTGTCTTGCATAGACTTGTACTCCTCATTCATTGCTTCGATCCACTTATCTGAACGAGAATCTTGCATGGCTTGATGAAAGTTGACTGGGTCGTCTTCCGTCATGCCAACATTTTCCTCTACCTCATTGATAAATACTACATAATCATCCGAAATAGCATTTTTCCTTTCTCTAGTGGATCTCCGCAATGGAGCTGGCTCTTGAGGCACTTGTTCTTGAGGATCTTGAATTTGATCTGGATTTTGTTCTTCCTGAACAACCAGATCATCTTGAGTTTGTTCAATAATGGGAAAGTCAATTGGTGGAAGAATCAGTTCTGGAATTGTTACCGATTCTTCCTCAAAGACAAAATCTTTAACCTTAATCTTCCCCCCAAACTCAATATCCTCAAAGAACGTTGCCGTTCCCGTCTCAAAAATTGTTCTCAAATTAGGATCATAAAATTTATAGCCCCTTGATTTTTCTGAGTACCCTATAAAATAGCTGCTAATTGTTCGGGGTTCAAATTTCTTTTCATTCGGCCTATAAGGCCTTGCCTCAGCTGGACATCCCCAAACATGAAGGTGCTTCAGACTAGGCTTACGCCCAATCCAAAGCTCATAAGGTGTTTTAGCCGCTGCCTTAGTTGGTACTCTATTAAGAATGTATGCTGCTGTTTTTAATGCCTCTCCCCAGAGTGACTCTGGCAAGGTGGAATGACAAATCATACTCCTTACCATATCCTTAAGAGTCCTGTTTCGTCTTTCAGCTACACCATTCATGCTGGGTGACCCCGGCATAGTGTATTGTGGGACGATTCCACATTCCTCTAGGTATTTGGCAAATGGTCCCGGACGTTGTTCACCTGAACCGTCATATCTGCCGTAGTATTCACCACCACGATCAGATTTGACCTTTTTAATTCTTTTATTAAGTTGATTCTCAACTTCTGCCTTAAAGGATTTGAACACGTCTATTGATTGGGACTTTTCGTGAATTAGGTAAAGGTAGGCATATCTAGAATAATCGTCTATGAATGATATAAAATATTGTTGACCATTCCAAGAAGGAGTTGGAAATGGCCCACAGATGTCCGTATGTATCAATTCTAAGACGTCTGTAGCTCTATATGCGCCTAATTTCTTATCTTTAGTCTGTTTTCCTTTAATGCATGCTACACAAACGTTAAAGTCTGTGAAGTCAATGGAATCTAAAATTCCATCTGACACAAGTCGTTCAACTCTATTTTTAGAGATGTGACCTAGACGCTTGTGCCAAAGCACCCCTGAATTGAAATTGTCAATTTTCCGCTTAGTACCACGTGATTCCACATTCAAGGTTTCATTATAGTTAGCCACAGTTTCCAACAAATAAAGATTATCATAACCAGAAAGTAAACCGGTTCCAACAACATTCGAATTTAAAGACAAAGTAAATTCTTTATTCCCGAATGAACAATAATATCCTGATTTGTCCAAATAAGAAATAGAGATCAAATTCCGTCTAAATGACGGTACAACAAAAGTGTCTTTTAAATCCAAATAATGACCGGAACTTAATAATAATCTAAATTTTCCTATGGCTTCAACTTCTACCTTCTTCCCATCTCCTACATAGATCCATCTTTCAGTATCACTAGGCTTTCGGAAGTTCAGGCAACCCTGCATTGAAACACTGATGTTAGTAGTTGCACCAGAGTCTAACCACCAAGTGTTTCTAGGTACTGAAGCTAAATTAACCTCAGAACAGACCAAAGACAGAATCATACCTTTCTTAACACGCCAAGCGTGATATTTGGCACAATCCTTCTTCACGTGTCCAGAACTCCTGCAGAAGAAGCAGTTGTTATCCTTAGTCTGCTTCTTTTGTTCTGGACCCTTAGCAGCAGCTTTGTTCTTGGGCTCCTCAATTCTTTTCCTTTTGCCCTTGTCTTTAGAGATGCTAGTAAAGTGAGCACTTTCAGTCCTATCTTGCTTCAGCCTGTCCTCTTCTTGCACACATAATGAAATGAGCTCATTAAGAGTCCATTTCTCCTTTTGACAATTATAAGTCACCTTAAACTGACTGAATTGCGAAGGAAGAGACAGCAATACTAAATGAATGAGTAAGTCATCTGACAACTCAAGCTTTAGACCTTTAAGCTTAGAAGCAATGTTGGACATCATCATAATGTGCTCTCTTATATTTCCCTTGCCTTGATACTTCATGGAAATTAAATTCTGAAGCAAAGAACTTGTTTCAGCCTTATCACTTTTTACAAAGCGTTTTTCCATCTCAACAA
>NC_021166.2:2482547-2502549 GCF_000331145.2 Cicer arietinum
TTTGGATGAGAAGCTAATTAATTTAGCCATGAAATTTAAATTAACAAACACGTTAAAAATTGTACTGAAGAACATTTTGCAATGTTAGTACTCAAATATATATATCAAAATTCCCAAATTACAAACCCTAATTTTTCAAACACGTTAAAAATATGGATTCCATAATATATATATCAAAATTCCCAAATTCCCAAATTACAAACCCTAATTTTTCAAACACGTTAAAAATATGGATTCCATAATATATATATCAAAATTCCCAAATTTCATCTTAAAACAAAGACAATAACCGAATTTCATCATGAATTAAACATGGTAGGCTCTGATACCAATTGTTGAAAAAAAAAACCTTAATAACGTTGTGCTCAACAATCCATGTCAATTACATGATGAATAGCCAAAGGCGGAAGCGTACCTGTGGGAATTGCCATTAATGAAATCCTGAGATGATGATGATGATGATAGAGCCAATGGGTTGGGTGATCTTCCTCAGCAAAACACCCTGAAGACCTTGCTCTCTTGATGGGGATAGAGAGAACCAGAAAGTTTTTTTTTTTTTTCTTTAGGGTTTTGAAATTGAATAGTCTTGTTGTGTTTGCCTTGGGGACCATTACCCCTATATATAACTATTATTAGTTATATCCCAAATTGCAGTATTTCCAATTCAGCCCCTCATTAAATTAGAAACTGCCTGGTATCTACACTATTAATTTTCATAACTATTATGCTCTTTAGCTATAAACTACTATATATTATTTGACCCCTAGTTTATTGGCTAATTATATAATGACCCTAACACACTTTATTAATTAATTACATATGTGACCCATAAATCTTACAGAAACTTCTAAATACAATTGAGAGGTAGTTGAGAACTTTAATTGATGGTGACGGTGATGATTATGAATTCTATGGTTAGTTTATTCTAGTATAATTTACAAATATTCATTTAACATGCTTATGGTTGATTAATTAATTATCGTATTTGTTCTAAGCTATAACATACTTAAAGAAGATTAATAATTTAACTAACAAAACATGATGATGTTTAAATTTAATGTAAAAAATTATGTTTAAATGACTTTGCACGATTAGAAAAAATGGGGGGACCGTATCTTATATATCAGGTGACACCAATTAAAGTTTTTTATATTCCTAAATCAGACATAATTGACTTTCAATTGTGTTAAAAATTCAAATCCATATTAATTAATTAATTAATTAATTATTTAATCAATTGTTTGTTAGAATGTAATTAAATTTATTATTTAATTTGATAACTAATGAATTAAGACTTCTAATTGATTTAAATATATTTGTCCATATAATATTGAAATGTAATAAAATTATAAAATATTTCAACTGAAATAACCGGCAAAAATTAGGGTCGGGCACTCCTACTAAAGAAAAATAGAGAAACGTGAACATGATGTCCACAACGCAAAAGATTAGTATTTGTTTTATCATTTTAAGCTCTAGCAAGAAATACTTAAAGTCCAGCATATATAATATAATTACAGGTACTTAGGTGTATATATAATATGAAATATGTAAGAAGAAAACACACCATATGTTTTTGTTCTTAGTTAGTAGCACAAGTGGCACCCCAATGATGATTCAAAGGACACCCCACCTTTGCCAATTTGCTAGCTGGTCCATTCTTGAACCAATAAATTACTATATCAACCCTAGCTGAGCTCACCGTTACATAGAAAGGAAAAATAAAAAATATCAAAAGTCAAACGGATTCAGAACCAATTTGAGTACTATTTTTAGAAATATTTTGCGTATAATAGTGGGGTACTTTTTTAAATACAAGTAGACTATTTATATTATACGGATCTAAATTTATATTCAACTTACACAAAAACTCCAACAATATAATGGAGTTTTCTAACTACAAAGGTCATAATAATAACGTATTGTACAATCAAGTTTTCATCATCAAATTCTTATATAACACAAGTGTCTTACACTTGGAAATTGTTGGATTGATGCAGCAATTCTATACACAAATCCTCATCGTCAACATTGAAATAAAAATTTCAAAAAAAGTGCTTATACTAATTTGACCAAATTAATAGAAGTGATTGTCATACATGGTTTAATTTAAAAAATGTGAATGTTTCGAGATAGTAAAACTTAAGGGGAGAGTAATTAAGAGTTGTTTTGGAGTGATAATTAGAGAGTCATATATATCTGTAAAATTAATTACGATTAGATGGATCAATATGATTTTTATAGGATTAACTACAATTTTAGTCTTTGACTCAACGTACTAATTTCAGTATTTGAATTAGCAAAAAATTCATATCAGTTCCTGACTCAGACAAACATATCACTTTAGTTTATGACGTTAACTTTTTTATTAGTCATATTAAATGGGTGACGTGTATGTGATGGGTACGATAAATAGACATGACAAACAACTTTATTTTAGAAGTCATAGAATCAAGTTTGGTATTAACTTTAACCTTAAACATTTCATTTGAATTTTGGTGTCATCTCACAGTTTTTTTCTTGATCTAATACATGTGTTGAAAGTGCTTCATCATTTCTTGATCTAATACACTTGTTGGAGTACTCTTTGTACTCTTTTTAATTTATTTTGATAAAAAAAATAAATAAACAATTATTCAAGTCAAATATATTTTGACTTTTTTTTTTAATTTGTGTCTATATAGTATATGTTTTTTGTTACAACTATGATATAAGGGAATATATGATATATAACATACCCCATTGTTTCAAAAATAAAAAAGAAACCTGCCCCAACCATAAGTGACTATGAACTGATGAACGCAAAATGAATTTATTGTGAAATCCTAAAATGCGCATATATATATATTCATTAAATGCGGATCCGATCCCCACATGCTTGCATGTTAGTCTGTTGTGCAGTCCAACTAATATAACTGTTCTTTTTTGACACATTTGGAGCTGAGGAATCAAATGAATTGCTTTTTGTTGATTTGACAATTGAGTTGAGGAGAATGTGGATTTACATTACTACAATTTAAAAAAATAATATTAAATTGTCTTATTTTTTTAATATTACTTGATTATCGTATTCTCAACATACGATATTTTTAAATTTAACAAAAAATTGCATCCTGACTATGTACTAGAAATATAAATATTTTTTTCTTTCACATTTTTGTCATTATCAAATTAATAATTATAATATTTAAAATAGTAATAATATTTTAAAAAACAAAGATGAAAGAAAATTATATTATAAATTTAAAAGTAAATATATTAAAATGAAAGAAAAACGCAGATATGCATGGAACGAAAGTTCAAAATAGTCTACCAAAGATCTTTATTTCACTTTTTACTATATTCTCATGATAATCTGAGATTGTTTCTATTTCAATTTTGGTTCCTGGAGCAAACGTTTGCATAACCAACAATTATCGTGGGAGTTGATTGTAAGACTCTTTCCAGTTGTCATAAATTAGTTTGATAGCTTTATTTTTATCATCCAAAGCTTTCTCCAAATTACTTTGTAGTTGCGTCTAAACAATAATGACTTTCACTTTAATTGAAGGGTCCACTTTTATAACTTGCATTATGCTTGTACATATCATGTTAGAATCGAGTTTCGTATGATTTTGTGACAATGCAGAATTTGTGCATGCATGACGCGCATTCAATTTACCAATCACTCACAATTAACTCTTTTTGCTATTTGAAGCTCTCCATATAAACAAACAATTTGAATTTGAACAATTAATAACGTACATTTCTAAATCTAATTTTTGTACCACAACATTCAATGATTTTTTTAAATGACTGTTAGCGGTTCGAATTTTGTGAAGTTAGAAATGTTTATCAAGAATGAGGATAATAATAATAATAATCAAAATGAGGATCAACTGTGGAGGTAATGGTTCTAATAATGAGGATAATGATCAACATGAATATCAACCAGAACAATTTCAACTCGTTCAAATGACTAGACGAGTTCGACGACCGTCTAGACGTGGAACTTAATGACATTTAGACGAAAATCATTAATTTAAATTTTATGTATTTTTTTTTAATTTGTGGTATTTTTTCCTTTAATTTAATATATTTTGTTTGTTCAATTTAATTAAATTTATTTTAGTAATATAATTTACTTTATTATTGCTATTATTATTATTAATATAATTTTATTTTATTATTTTAATTTTAATTTATTAATAATATTTTGTTTTTTAAAATATAATAATAATAATAATAATAATAATTATTATTATTATTATTATTATTATTATTATTATTATTACTATTATAAATATTATAATTATTAATTTTGTAATTGCAAAAATATGAAGAGAAAAAATGATAAGTATAATACATGATCGCATCGTGGGATTCGATCTTCTAGTGCAAAAAAGCAAGACACATTAGTATTATTTTTTCAAACTTTGACAATTTGATTTTTTTTTTTAAAGGATATTTGAAAAAAAAATCCTAAGAATGTATATCCAATAAGTAAAAATATACATTAATTTATTAATGTGAATTCTTATTTATCAATTGATTCTCTTAAAATGATGTCAACTGTTACAGAAGCATTTCATTTTACACATTATTAAAATATTAAAATATATTTCAATAATAATTTACAATATGTTAAATTTTTATTTTATATGTCGGTTTTATAAAAATAATTTAAAACTGATATAAAAACATAAAATAATATCTAAATATATTGGATCCACCAATTAAATATAAATATTTAAATAGTGTTAAACATTTTAAAATTTATAGAATAAAATGGCTGGTTAAATGAGATATCAGTAAATGAAGCAAGATAGAAAACACAAATTACAATTAAGCATTCAATTAAATTTGTGCCAATTGACTTGCCCCTTGGGAATCACGGTTTTGAATGGCTGTTTTTAAGAACTCGGCTGAATAGCTGGCCATGGCCATGATTTTGCTCCTCGGAAACATTCATAGAGACCAAAACAACTAAGATTGATTTGCTGGTATAGTATGTACACCTGTTTTATCTATTTATTGTATAAGTAATTAAAGAAGTTGAATGTGAGTGTGTCCCATTGACTATATCATATAATAATTGGATAGTTAAATAATTAGTTTAATCAAACTATTTAATCAGAATTTTAGTAAATGATAAATTGTTCAAGTTTAAACTTTGACTCAAATAATACTCAGTCAAATACTATAATAATTTATTGACTCAAGTACTTTATATATCTTTGTGTAGTTTTACGGTACAATCGAGATAAAAATATAGAAAATAAAATTATATTTATATATATATATATATATATATAATATCTAATTGCCATTCATGTGCTCTTGATAATTCATATATGGTGTAAGTAAGAAGTGATTGTTGTATTTGGAGAAGTATTAGCTTTGAAATCAAGTGTATCGGATTATTATTTATAATGACACAATACTCTTAAACTTATCACTTTTGCACGCCTTAACCAAATTCACTAAGTTTACTTTTCCTCTATTTTATTTTATTTTAATCTATTTGATTCATATTTATTGTTATTTTGTTATTTGTGGTAATCTCATGTCCTATTTTTCCAATATTAATAACACAAAAAGATAATATTTGTAAGTGTATAATAACTCGGACTACACGAGTTGAGGTGACAAAATGGGTCAACATACCACATTTTGTCCCACCCTTCCATTAATTATCAAAAGTGAGAGCAAGATAAACGAACTTAAGCAAATGAGTTAAAACTACCACCACAACCCCCATCATCGATCAATTGATCCGTATATATATATAGTTAAGTTAGCTTGTAAAAAAATTCAAGATTAGTCAATTAAAATTCAAAAGAATCATTGCACAAATCATAAAGTTGTAAGTTTATTAAACAATAGCGGGAAAATAAATTAACAATTGTAAAAGATAATTAAGTCAATAAAAAATAACTAAATAAAGAAATAGATATTTTAAATAAATTTAATGAACCAACCCAAAAAACTCACTTTTTTAACGGGATAAATATACTTGTGTGATAAGATATAAAATATCAATTTATTCAACATAAAATAATAAGTCAAATGATAAATATACTTGTGTGATAAGATACAAAATATCAACTTATTCAATATAAAATAATAGGTCAAATGGATTGGTGAGACGAAGAGAAATCATTTTATCATATTTAATGTCGAAACATTTATCATGTTTAATGTCAGAAAATACATTAGCAGTTAAGGGTAAAAATATGTCAAGTTAATCAATATGAATTTACGGACTTGTTTCCGGTGAACTCAAGTAAGGTTATACATTTTTAAAACTAGACAAAGCTAATTTTTTTCTAGAAACTTATTTAGCTAAAAAACAAGTCAACTTACAAATCATAAAAATACATTATAACAAATCAATGTACTTAATTAAATAATAATATTTGTATTACTATTATATATATATATATATATATTATTTTGAACTTTATCTTAAATTATTAATCACTAACTTTTTAATAATTTAATTATATTAATTATTGACATAGTTAAATGTAATATATTATAAAACAAAATTGAAGTAAAATATCATATAAAGTTAAATTCTTTAAAATCTATTGTTAAGTCTATAAAAGAAATATAACTAATTTTATTAATATATTAACTCATTAATATATTTAAAGATATGTCTCATTATTATTTAAATGTATTATTTAAATGTATGGATATGAAATACACTTTTATGTAAGGTCACAAACAATATCAAGTTTTCTGAAAGGCCATACTCACTCATGCCTAAAAAATACCTATGATAAACTTTTTTGACAATAAATTAAACTTAATTCAAATGCAAATAAGAATGGTGCAGACAAAATCTTCATGAATTGACATGTTTTACATTCATATTTTTGACACCAAACCTATTTAAGAAAGTCAAAACACACTAAAGATAAACATAAAAGTTTCACAAGCCAATGAAAATTAATTAAACCAAAATTTAAATGCTAACAATTAAATTAATTTCTCTACATATGACAAATGATAAAAAATAATGTAAAATCTACAGTCTTTAGTTTAATTCATCTTAAAAAAAATATTTTTTGGCACTCACTCATATCAACTATAGATGATATTTGATACAATCAATTCAACTATATATTGATATTTCATATTTAAAATTGAGATAATGCTGAATTTGGCAAGAGTTTCCATAAATCTCTTACTTAAAATATGATATCGATAAAACGAGATATTTGACTATGTGTACCCCACACCTATACGAGAAAACAAACACACTTATACAAGAAAACAAACAGTATCACACTATGAAGAAGTGCATACCAACGTTGTATTTAAACGACAAAATTCTAGATAAACACAGGAAAAAAAACTAAATATATGTAAAACATAATTTATTTAAATAAAATAGATAATAAAATAACTTGAAGGGTTAACTTTTGAATAAAAAAAAAAATCCATAAACCCATCTCTAATAAATGAAGAAAAAGAAGAAAAAAGTTGTTACTAAATCACACATCAGAATTAAGTCTTAATCTAACCTATTTTCACTAATACTATCAATAAAAATAAATGAAATTTTACTCTGCACCCACTTAATTATACATATACCTCCATATTTTTATCTAATTTTATCTTTTTTTTAGATAAAAAAAATGAAATTTTATGTTTTTTATACAAGTTTGTGTTCCAAAAAAATTTTAAAAATAAGTTTTTCAGAATACAAACTATAAATTTTATTAAAAAAATTGTATTCCATATTCTTTTTATGTTTTTTATAAAATATTTGAAAAATTAAAAAAAAATTACAAAAAAATTAAATTTTTTAAAATAAAATTGTATTTCAAATAATTTAGTTTAACTTTCCGACACTCAAATTAAATTTAATAGAATGAAAAAAAAAATTATATTGGATACTTAGTAAAATTTTCTGAAACTAAAGCGTGCCCCGTAATTAAAGTCATCAAGTAATTAAGTTACCTTCCAAATTTCCGTAAAGAAAGTACCCCCTTCCAAATGAATATGCAAATCTAATCAATGTTTGTCGCTTTGTCATGTTTATTACTATTATAAATTGGAAATAGCCGTACGAATTCTACAAAAATATAAAAAGTAATAATGTATTCGTACTTAGTTGACCATTGAATTGGATTGGATTGGATGAATCCATCTATGTATATGATGCTATTCAGACTATTTAGACAGGAAAATACTTTTTTAGGCTCGTTTAGGGATAATATAATTTTAAGTTTTAGAATATTATAATGATACGAGGAAATAAATTGAACAACTTATATAAATCCTTCAAAATCATGATTCCTTTTTTCAATATATTCCTTTTAAAAAAAAATCAGCTTTGAAAAAATTACATCAATCTTCTGTACACAATTTTTATTTTTTTTGCTTTAATTAATAAAATAAATAAAATATTATAATTATTAATTAATAATAATATACAATTATTAATAATTAGTAAAAAAATATAGAGATTAAATAAAATTATGGGTAATATTCAAATAATATTTTAACAAATATCTCTTATTTTGTAATCTATTCACTTGCTAACTATTAAGTATTCTTTGTGATAAAAAATAAATAAAAATAAAAACTATTAACTATCCTTTAAAATATAACTTAGTGTGTCTGCATTCTTTTATTTATTGTTATACAACATCATACCACATTCAAATATTTTAATATGTCCATTTTTTTTTCCTATGATATACTCAAACTTTGATTTCCTTTTTTTTTCAGAGAAAAAAAAAATATTTTTTTATATTAGAAATAAAATAGACGTTATAAATAAAATGTACAATATATAAAAACTATATCAATTACTCAATCATAATATAAAATATTATTCGAATATTATCCATAACTCAGACTCTATAGTTAGTTTGTATTTTTTTTTCTAATTTTAATTAACTTTATATTATTAATTAATTAATACTATTTTTAATGGTTTATTTATTAATTTTTTTTAAGTTATTTCAATATATATATATATATATATATATATATATATAAAAGTAGAAAGTTGCATCCATCAACTATTAATTTAAAAAAAATATTCATATAGTCGAGTGAAAATTCAAAAAATAAGACAATTTAAATTTTATTTTTATGTAAGGTATTTTAAAATTAAAAACAAAAGGAATGGGGAGAAAAATACCTCAAACCTCTAAATCATCTTTTAATATAATTTATGAGTTCTATTAAATTAAAAGGATTTTATATTGTCGTTTATTTTCCTTCCTTTCATTTTCTCAATTATTTATTTAAAAAGTTTTCCTTCCTAAACTTCCAAACACAACTTTAACAATTAATCGAAAAACTTATACTCAAATAGAAATAACTCAATTGTTAAATTAGTTTAGAAGTTGAAGGGTAGATATAGAAATATTAGACATAAATTCCATAGTAAATATCTAATTTTTCATTGAGAATTATCCCCCACCTTTTCAGTTTATCATTTTCATTAAAAATTATTTCATTGTGCAACAAATATAAACACTTGTTTTCATAAAAAATATAAACACTCCGTCTCATTTATTACATTATACTTATATCTCCCAAATTAAAAAAAGTGACTAAATAATCATATAACTTTTAGTATATTTTTCATTAAATGGCGACTATTATTATTTGTAGTTTTTTAATTTGAATTTCATTGAAATGATTCTTAAAACTAATTATTTTTAGTTGGATGACAAAGTAAAATAATTTTATATTGTTGGTGTATAAATATCAAATATTTTATTTTCATTTAAACTATTAGATAATCAACTTATTTTCTATTTTTTTTTTCACTTTATTTTATTTCCTTTTGTATTCTTTCATTAACCAAATAAAATATAAAATGATAGAAATTAAATTATCTTGATTTAATTTTTTCAAATACTAATTTTTTTTTTTCAAAAATTAAATTAAATCTTGTAATTTTTCTCAATAACTAAAATTAATCTTCAATCTAAATTAAGACGAAAGGTTCTATAATCTACTCACTCACAAATGACACCTCATCAGAACAAATAACAAATTAAGATGTGACTAACAGTTTAATATGAGTTACCAAATGGTTAATTACTCTAGCACACTTGGATATGATACATATGAGATCGAATCAACTGACAAACTTATCAATTTTAATTCAGCCGATTGGATTTATCTAACTTTTAAAACATTTGTATTCAGTTTGTTTGCATTAATTTTGAGCTAAAAGTCATTTGATATCAATTATTTATATATAAAAAAAAAAAAAACCAAGTTAACTCTAATTTGACGTAGTACAATTTTTTATTTATTTAAAAGTACTTATAGCATTTCATTAATAATAATATCATAAATACAATTTGTAATATAAATAAAAATACGGAGACTAGTTATAGATGTGACTATCTTTACTAGTGCACGAGTCATCTCATTTGTATGTCTCCTAAAAAACTTAATTTTGGAGTTTCTAAAATGAGAATGGAAAATAGTTCGACAATCAGAAACAATAGCATCTAATTAAGTCTTGTTTTCCTTGATAGAGTAAAAACGATCCACATCACCTTTCGAATTTAATTCAAAATCCACTTATGTAAGTTGAAGATCGTGGACCCACTTTAAAGCACTTAGTAACCCGAGTGCTTCTCCTTCAATTACTAAGTAGATATGTGTGAACCATTCTGTTTTAGCTAGAACAAAATGTCCTCCATCATCTCTAATACAGATACCAATGCCAACATGATTTGAGAGCTTAGAGAAAGAGACATCTACATTACATTTATACCTTCCATCGTTGGTTTGAGATTTTGTGTCAACTTCCACTCCTCTAATAGTCGCTACTGCAGTTGATGACTTGCATTGGATTTTCATTGATGTTATGCCATATGCAACTGTTTCGTTGTTGACATAGCCTCCACACGATCATTGCCATCGAGGCCACTTGGGTATGATCGAGTCTTTGCAAGAGCAAAAATCACAGTTGCGGCAGAGTTCGCTCTAATAGTGGCTGCTTGCACCATATCTCTAAAACTGCATTGTTGCCAACAATTCCTACGATTCCTGCATAAAAAGAAGACATGCAAGCTATCTTCGATATCATCATCACACTGAGCACAATGATAAGGATAATTGACATCCTTATCATGTAGTCTTGAGCGCGTAAGAAGACATTTCCAACAAATTTTCCACAAAATATTTTTTACCTTTGGCGCTACTTTTAACTTCCATATTAAATTCCAGTTGTCAGCCATTTTGAAAATTGAAGTATCAATGAAGTCATTCTGACAAAACTGGTAGGCACTTCGAATAATATACATACCACTAGAATCGACTTTCCAAACCCTAGTATCCTATCTCACTGAGTCAAAAATAGGTGTTTTGAGAATATTTTGAGTGGTGCTAGATTCAAATATTGACGTAGTACAAATTTGATTTGGATCATATTTATATAAATTATATTACTTCAAATGAGTTACTACAAACTAAATAATATCACAATATTAAAAAACAATATTACCTATTTTAAACAAATTACGTAAAACTAATAAAATGTATTAAACATTAAAAAAATCAACAAATAATATGGCCTCATTCTAATAATAAAATTTATATTTGATGTATATAATTTTGCCTTGATGGTAAGAAATTAGAAATTCCATCGTATCGATTTTTAAAGAAAGAAATTTAATATATTTAAGTTTGGTTTAATTATTTAATTTTAACATTAATTTATAATTAATTTTTTGATCGATTTGGATATTAACATATTTGAAAAAGATAATTTTTATAAAAAGAAAACATAAAAAATACTTTCTTCATCACTTATTATTTTAATAAAAATGTATCTTTGCACAAAAAGACTGTAAGGCATGTTTGATACCATAATGGCGTATTATATAGTATTAAGCTAGATAACATGTTATGACATTTACATGATAAAATATTATTATATACTATATTTGATTGTAACTGATAATATTATTTTATTTAGTTATATATTTAATATACACCTGATCATTATATGATATAATATATTATATTTAAATAATAAAATTATTATTATAAAATATTATATATATATATATATATATTAAATTAACTTACAATATTTTTAAAAATTATAAGTTGACTAGAAAATATTTAAAAATGAATTAGTTAACTAAATAATTTTTTTTAAAGTAATTGACACTTCTAGATAAACAATCCCCATTTAAAAAAATAATTAGTAACTTAATATTTCATTTTTATTTGTTAGATAAACTAAATAAATATTTTATATATATTGTATGTAAATTAAAAAATTAACATTGAAATAAATTAATTTATTTTAAAAATTTAAATCAGAATTCATATTTTTCTATTTTTAAATGATAATTTATTAAATTATATTGAATGAAAAAATGACTTTTATCATAATATATTTTTAAAATGAATTTTTAGTATTTCATTTCAACATTTAATATCAAATTATTTTATTTTAGAAGTTATATTTATATTTTACTATATTTTAAATTATATGTTATAAAAGGTAAATGAGTAAATTGTTGTTATTATTATTTTTTATTAATTAGTTTCTAATAATTTAACTCAAATTCAAGATAGAATTTATAATTAGAAAAACAAAATATGATAGTATTCAAAAATAATTGTATAATGTTAGATTCATTAAATACTAAGTTGAAATAAGATTTAATAACTATGTCGGCCTATGCACGTGAGCAAGTTTTATATAGATTCAAATACTCTAGAGTTAAAGAAATCACGCATTTATATAATTGAAGATCATAAATCGTTCGATCAGTGACCGTATGATTTCTCTTACTCTAATAATTGAAATCACTTATTTTTAATCGAATATGTGGATAGTCATTTTTGGTTTACAATTCAACTTTATTCATGTGAATGGAGGTTTGTTCTTCTAAGTCTAATCATTTGTATTTTTTTCTATATTAGTCAGATCATGTGTTTGAATTTTGAACGATGTTGCCCTTATATAATAAAGTAATTCTATTTTTTTAGATAATTATTAACTAATGTGCACAAGTCCAATTTTTATTAAGAAAAATAACAGAAGTTTTAATATGTGTTTGATAATTGAAAAAATTCAATCGTTTGATTGTTAAAAAATAATAAATTAAATTATTTAAATAAACAGTTAAATTGAAATAAAAAAATTATAAAACGGTATGAGGTGGTCTACCAAGCATGATATTTATAAAATGAGAAGATATTTCTACTAAATACTTATTCTATATTGACTTTTATATAGTAATCGTAAACTATTCTCTTTCTTCTTCTTTATTATTCTATTGCGAGTAAATTTAATAATTTTTTATATATTAATATAATATATTTTGTATATTTAGGATTTTTTATTTATATATCATATTTTTTTTAAACTAATCATTATATTCTAAAATAAAAATTATATACTAAAATACTATATATTTTTCATCTTAAAAATGTCACATTCCCACACAAATAAGGGGTCGCATCCCAACTATATAATACATAATAAGTTTTAATATTTTTTTTGAATTTAACAAAACAATAATTATTAATTTAATAAAAAAATAATATTAATAAAATAAAATAAAATATATCTAAATAGAAAAAAAAAATACATTAATGTGCAATCGAGTATATATGCCAAAACAAATAATGTATCCCTAATATTTCACATAATACAATTTTATTTTGTTAATCCTCTCTCATATTTTTCTCTCGATAAACTTGGTGGGGTTGGATAGAAGTACCAAAACAAATAAATTTTTTCCAATATTTTACAGGTAAAATAGTAACACACAATTGTATTTTGCTAATAAATCCATCCTATATTTTCTTTGATCTAATAAATAAAAAATAATTATTATATTTTTCCTCTGATCAGGTACATAGAAAATAATAAAACAAAAAAAATAAAGTGTTATTAAAGTAATAAAAAAATTAAAATTATTTTAAAAAAACAAATTATATTAATAAAATCAAACAAAATATAGTTAATAGAACAAAAATACATTAAAGTCAACGATATGCCAAAATAAATAAAGCGTCCCTGATATTTTGCAGATAAATTAACTTGTTAACAACTTCCTCCTAATTTTTATTGGATTTAATAGATAAAATAAAAATAAAATATTATTAATTCAATAAACAAAAAATAATAAAAATATTTATAAAATAATATTAATAAAACAAAACAAAACAAAATATATTTAATAGAAAATAAAATACATCAAACTTAGTGCGGAACTCCCACCTATTTTTTCTTCGATATAATAAATAAAATAATAATAATAATAATAATAATAATAATAAATAAAGGGTTGTCAATTTCATAAATAAAAAATAATAAACAAATTTTTAAAAATACTAATCAAATCAAATAAAATTATATTAATAATATAACAAGTTATTTGCTTTGTTGATACATCTATTCGAAACTGCGTTAACTTTGATGTATTTTTCTATTAATTATATTTTGTTTAATTTTATTATTATTACTTTTTTATTATATTAACAATTTTTTATTTTTATTATTTTTTAGTTATTAGATAGTAGGAAAAATAGGAGGAATGGTTAACAAAAACAATTATGTTGTTACTTTATTGCAAAATATCAAAGAAATTTTATTTCTTTTAACACATCTACTTAGCACTAAGTTTGTTATATATATAATTTTTTGATTTAATATATTTTGTTTTATTTTATTGATATTATTTTAATTTTTTTAAATAATTTTATTATTTATTTATTAAATTAACAATATCTTATTTTTATTTTTATTATTATCATTTTTATTTATTAGATCGAATGAAAAATAGATCTAAGTTGTTAATAAAATAAAATTATGTTGCTATAAGTTGTTAATAAAATAAAATTATGTTGCTATTGTATGGGGATGCCACTTAAAGTATATCATTTTGATATATTCTTCAATGTGATTGTGTGGTATGATGGTTAATTGTTTTTTTTTTATAAAAAATGATATATAAATAAAAAATTTCTGAATTTGTTGTTGTAATCCAAATTCATTTAGACTTTTTAACTTTTTATTTTGATTTTTTACTATGAATTAAATAATTTTACTTAGTTATATTATATTACACAAAAATCATTTTTTTTAATATATATTTGTAACTTTTTATTTTATTGCTGTATCAAATTTCCCTAATACCCTATCCGTGCTTATGAGTTATGTATCATATGAAGCGGAGATAGGGATGGCAATAAAATCCGTACATGTAGGTACCTATTTAATCCCGCTTGATTTGGACGGAGAAAATCCGCTTTAATTGGGTGTGGGTGCGGGTGCGGATTTCCCCTACATTAAAATTCGGGGGCGGGGGCGGGGGCGCGAACGAGTTTGGGGTGATGATATCTATCCCGCACCCGCACTCGAACTCGTCCCGCAAGTAATATTATTGCAATTTTTAAATTTTATATACATATACATATATATATTTAATATTCTTTTAAATATTAAAAATTATAATTTTATTTCTATATAAAATATTTTTTAATTTTATTATTATTATTTAATAATAATTATTTTATTATAATAAATATAATTTTAAATTTATAATTTTATATATATATATGTGGGTGCGGGCGGAGAAACCCGAGACCCGTTGCGTGCGAGGATTATCATAATTTGCGCTAATGAAATCATTTTTTTTAATATATATTTGTAACTTTTTATTTTATTGCTGTATCAAATTTCCCTAATACCCTATCCGTGCTTATGAGTTATGTATCATATGAAGCGGAGATAGGGATGGCAATAAAATCCGTACATGTAGGTACCTATTTAATCCCGCTTGATTTGGACGGAGAAAATCCGCTTTAATTGGGTGTGGGTGCGGGTGCGGATTTCCCCTACATTAAAATTCGGGGGCGGGGGCGGGGGCGCGAACGAGTTTGGGGTGATGATATCTATCCCGCACCCGCACTCGAACTCGTCCCGCAAGTAATATTATTGCAATTTTTAAATTTTATATACATATACATATATATATTTAATATTCTTTTAAATATTAAAAATTATAATTTTATTTCTATATAAAATATTTTTTAATTTTATTATTATTATTTAATAATAATTATTTTATTATAATAAATATAATTTTAAATTTATAATTTTATATATATATATGTGGGTGCGGGCGGAGAAACCCGAGACCCGTTGCGTGCGAGGATTATCATAATTTGCGCTAATGAGGAGTTTAAAATGAGGGCGAATACGGGTTTTCTCCGATTAGTCAGGTGCGGGTGTGGAGGAGGCGAAATTCACCCCTGCCCCGCCCCGTTGCCATCGAGGAGATAGTTCTGATTTCCCATTGGTTATTTTCTATATCGTTTTTCAAAGGTTTGTTTGAGCATTTGCGTTTTGTCAAATGGGATGAAGGGAAAGGAGTGGCATATATACAGTGGGGCTGCGCTTGTCTGATTGCATTGACAATCTCACCGTTAAAAATTTAATTGATCAAGATCAATTTCTTATCGGTCATCTATTTCTTCTATACACCAATTAAGATTATCGATATTATTTTAAGAGGGCAATAAAGTTTGATGTTATATAATTAATATCTTTTACAGTTTATAAAAAGAAAATTAGTATTTAAAAATATACAAATTTTAAATGATTGTTTTATCGAGTTATTTTGTAAAACTTTTTAGTCGAACTCTTGAGCTTCTCACTATTGTTTTATTGTAGTTATCTCTTTAACAACATTATTGTATTCTTTTTTTTGTTTTTACTAATTATTCATCGACTTTTATCGTTATTATTCATATATACAATATCTTAATTATTAATTTATACATCAAAATAAATAATAGTAGTCAATTCATTCTTTATGTTATTGTTATTTTAATATTTTAGTTTTGTATATTTATTGTTCACGTTAATGATTTATTATTATTATTATTATTATTATTATTATTATTATTATTATTATTATTATTATTATTATTATTTGATTAAATTTTTAAATTCATTATTCTTTTATTTTTCAAATTATTCTTATTTTCAATTTTTGTTTTTAGGTTGTTATTTTTATTATTAAGTGGTTTTTTTGGGTATAATAATAATAATAATAATAATAATAATAAATGTAGTTTATTTTTTTAGTATTAGCCTTCAATTCTATAATAAAAAATCAATCAACATTGTTAATTACTATAAAAAAAATTAAGAACTATTATTTATTTTTTGACTCAATTTATTTATTTTTATGTATTTCTTTTTCAACTTAGAGAAAAATATTATACTTCTCATTAACTATTAAATCCTTGTATATTGTTATATGTTATAATCACTACCAAACAATGAGATTTGTTTTCACTAAAATAACGATGTTCTTTCGTTCAAATTGGTATAAAATATATTAATATTTTAACAATACAATTCAAAATTACTATTATCGAAAATAATGGATATACATACACATTCACAACATTCATATTAATAGCATAAAATGAAAAAAATATATATGATAGGGATAAAATATTATAATATAATAGAAATGTCTGAAATATACATGCTTCCAAAACTGTGACGTTTACGATATGATAAAGATAAAACATAATATAAAACTAAATAAGTATAAGATAATAATATGGTCAACACTATCATATACAATGTTTGATACACGTGATAATCGACAGAATAAAAATATTTTATTTTGTCATGTATTTTGTACATCAATATAATATATAGTGTATTTAAATAACAAAATTATCATTGTGAATAATTATATATTAATTTAAAAAAGTTATTATATTTTAAATATTATAAATTAATAAAAAATACTAAAAAATTAAATAAATAATAAAATAATATTATATTTAAAACTGTCAATGAGCACTATCAAAATAAACAATTTAAATTTTAAAAAAAAAATTACGAATAACTAAATAATTCTATTTTTTTGTTAGAATATAAATAAAAATATGATATCTATTATATGTACATGACAAGAATATCCTTGTAAATAAATTATATTTGCTTTAAAATTTTAATTAATTTTCATATTTTTATAATTTTGAATGCTAATTTATTTAATTATGGAAAAAACAAAAATATCCTTGTGATAAAATCATAAATATTTTTTAAATTAATTATTTATATTTCATTTTTAAGTTTAAAATCAAATTTTATTAATTGTTTTTATATTTATATTTTATTATATTTCAACTTTATATTGTATAAGGGTAATTTAGTGAATTACTATTTATATCATATCCTACTGATTTATAAATTTCAAATAGAGAAACATAATATCATAGAGTTATGAATTAACTTATCATATAATCTTAGTTAATCCAACACTAGATTAAAATATAATACGATCAACTCATTTCTATCATATTTATCCAACAGATCAAAAAATCATAAATTGAACATGAATTTGCACTTTATTGAAGTAAATATGATAATTTGACCAAATCAAATGTTGCACAATATCCAAAAATTTAAATATATATAAAAAATAAAATTTAATTAAAAAAAAATCGAGTTGAAAATGATTTCATGTAAAAAAAAAAAAACTTTTAATCAACCTCATCTAGTAGGTAAGTGAATAACAACAACTAATAAGTCGAGATGTCTTATACCAAACAATAAGTTTAGAGATATGATAATTGGCTTTTTTATTGTTCTAGCATCAAAAACAAAAGTAAAATATCAAACTACCACAAATTTCTAATTAAATATCAAACTATCATTTTTATTTTTTTTTTATAATTTTCTAATCTTCCCATTGAAAAATCGGTTTCACCCTGCCATTTTTTCAACATAATTTTTTTTTTAAATGAAGGAAGAGAAATCGGTTCCTCCCCCACGACCGATTTCTCAATGTATTAATTTTTTTTTAAGTATAAAATCATTTTTATTAGTAGTATTATTTTTTAATAATTATAAAATGTAAAATTAACATTGTATTTATTTATTTAATTAAAATAATAATTACTTAATTCAATAATTAATAAAACTTAAATTAATTATTTCATTAAAATAATAATTAATTAAATTAATAATTAGTGAAACTTAAATTAGTTATTTAATTAAAATAATAAATTGATGAATAAAATATATATTTATTATTAAGAAAGATGTTAACAAAAAAAAATGTGTTACATTATTTCTCAGTGGATGAGTGTGTCTTTATTAATTGATCAAATTCTCTATATACGTGTCTACTAAATAACACTACTAATAAAAATAATTTTATAAATAATAAAATAAAATTTATAATTAAAAAAAAATTAATACATTGAGAAATTGGTGGGGACGGAACTGATTTCTCTTCCTTCATTTAACAAAAATAAGTTGAGAAAATAGTGGGGGAGGAACCGATTTCTCAACGGAAAGATTAGAAAATTGAAAAAGATGGTCGTTTGGTATTTAATTAAGAATTAGTGGTAGTTTGGTATTTTATTTTTGTTTTGAAGCTAGAAGAATAAAAAAAGCATATGATAATTAACAATACTTTTGAGACTTAGGAAGTAAAAATATATATTTTTTTAAATAAAGTAGGAGCAAACGACAATATGACAATGTATAAATGGTTATTATTACTTGAGACGTGAAGAAATACTTACTACTTAGAAAGATATGGAGTTAAAGTCACTTTTATTATTATTTGAGATATATGAAAAAATACTACTTAGAAAGATATGAAGTTAAAATCACTTTATAATTAAACTATTTAAAATATGTATCTTATATATTGTTCTTTATGCATGCATTATAATTTATTTATTATTTTTATTCATTTTGTAATTTTGAATGTTAATTATCTCGGTTTTGTGGGAGTGGTTTACATAAAAACACCAACACTTATTTTTTGAAGGTTTGTTGGTAGAATCGTTTGGTCGTGAGAGGTTTTAAGGTGGTGGACGTAATTTAGAGTGCTCTTTTTAATAATAATAATAATAATAATAATAATAATAATAATAATAATAATAATAATAGTAATAATAATAATAAAAGTAATAATAGTAATAATAATAATAGTAATAATAATAATAATAGTAG
>NC_021166.2:2503314-2551996 GCF_000331145.2 Cicer arietinum
CTTTTTAATAATAATAATAATAATAATAATAATAATAATAATAATAATAATAATAATAATAATAATAATAATAATAATAATAATAATAATAATAATAATAGTAATAATAATAATAAAAGTAATAATAGTAATAATAATAATAGTAATAATAATAATAATAGTAGTAGTAATAATAATAGTAATAATAATAATAATAATAGTAGTAATAATAATAGTAATAATAATAATAATAGTAATAATAATAGTAATAATAATAATAATAATAATAATAATAATAATAATAATAATAATAATAATAATAACAATAATAATAATAATAATAATAATAATAATAATAATAATAATAATTGGTATATCATGATATTATTTATTCTAAATTGGTATAAATTATATAGAGATAATTTTTTTGTTTTTTTTTATGATTTTGCTCAATGGTGCCTCCGTCCAATTATTTGTTTACATTATTTAGATATGATTATTACTCTCGTGAAGGGTGTACTTGTTTTACATTGTGCATTAATTCTTAAAAACTTTTGACCTTTTATTTTCTTTGCATTTTTTGTGTTTAGAATTGTTTTTAATACACTTTATCTGATTATAAATATAAATACAAATTAAAATATATTTAGTCCAAATTTTAAGTCAAATTCATCTTGACTTTTGTTTATATTTATAATCATAAGAAATATAAATCTTTTGGTTGTTCAAAAAAAAATCTTATAAACATTTAAAGTATTTTGATATATTAAAAATTTGTGTTATAAATTAATTAAAATTCAAAGTATAACATCTTAATTGTAAAAAGTATTATTTTGAAACAGAATCATAATAGTCAATACATTTCTATATAGTCTATAAAATTCTTTAAAATTATTTTTTTGTTAAAATAGTCTCTTATCATCCCAATTCAATACATCCATTCTTTTTTAGGCAATTAATATTTTGAGTTGGATCTAAATTAAATGTATACTTTTCAAAGGAAGGTTAGATGTATATAAAAATAAAAAAATGTAGAAAATTTGGGAGATCTAATTTGACATTTTAAAGGAGTGTTATTATATGAGAGTAAAAATTAAATTCCAATAGACCAAAAGAAAAGAAAAAGTAAAATTAGTAAATTTTTTAATAGTGAGATTTGATGCTCTTTATTGGTTCAGAGAATCGTTCTATAATCCTTGCCCGATACATAGTGCTATACCTTTTCTATTTTATCAATGTACAAGCAAATTGTTTTTTTTTCTTACAATGTACAATACCTTTTATAATCATATCAATATATTATCAAAACGAGGAATAAAAAGGCAAGAAAAATATATTTTTCAGGCCATTCCTTGCGTTGTATTTATTTTAGGGGTCTTTTTTACAAGTATTTTTGTGTGCTATATATATCATAAAAATACTCACATACCCTATTCTTTATTTCGGTTGAAAAACCATTGGGTAAACAACCAAAAATAATTATAATGCATACCATAATAACAGAATGAATTTAATTTTCATTCACAGATATTGTCAAATCAATTAAAATTTAGAACCACTATTTTATGATGAAAGTCAAAGTTATTAATAATCTAATATAGATATTATTCGTTGATAATGTAACATTTCTTTATATTGACTGGTTTATATGAATTAAATTATAATTATCAATTAATTGATTTTTAAAATAAGATTTTTTTAATCGCTTAATTATTTATTAATGTATCACAAAGTTATAATTTTAAAACTTTTTTCTGCCACTTTGTCAAACAAGTAAAAAAGTTTCTGCAAAAATAATATTTTTTTCTAATAATAACGTGTCAATAATAGATAGATGTTTCAATGGTATAAATATATATATCTCATGCAACAATTCATCATTTACTATTTTGTTTTTCATTTTGATTCTCTTTCAACAATTGCTAAAAAATTAATAATAACTTTCTATATAGTATGCATTAACTTAATCTGCTTAATGATTTTGTAATTATTATTAATACATACCTATATTAACTACAAATGCTTAAATACTAATTTTCTACTCAAAATGTCTATAAAATGAAGTGATTAAATAGTAATAAACTTTTTGGTTTTTATTTTTATTTTCACACATCAGTCAAAAAGTTATTATTTTATTTATAGTCAAAAAATAAAAATATAATTCGTTTTGAAATATTGATTTAATGTTTAAAGGAATATTTAATAACAAAATCTTTTAGTAATGTTATACTTTGAATAGTTGAAACTTTTTTTTTTCTACAAAAAAGTGTAGGCAGATACTAAAGTGGATTACCATGTCATTTTGTCCACCATGGTCCTAGATTACATTGCAAAATAGATTTTGTTTTGAGGTCCTTTAACTTTTTGAAATCTGCAAATCTTACCATTCACTTTATAGAAATTCTATTTTTTTTTGTTATTCCAACTTTTCCCATCCTCTCCTCTGTCCACTATCACTTCACGCTCGTCCACGGATTGTTTTTGATAATTAGATTTAAATTCAATAATTTGAATTATACATTAAAAATAAAATATTTTTTAAATTATTTAATCTAATAAGAACTAATATTTTAAATGCGTGAGTGAATGTACGAGTAAAAAATTCAAATTAATTACTCCTCCCACAATTTTGCTCTTCTATACCGCTCAAACTGAAAAACGAGATATTGAATGCAAAAAGTTGGTGAAAAATATGGTTAGTTTTTTAAATACAAAAATAAATAAATATAAATTTAAAAAATTAAAAGTCTTCTAACTAATATTAAATTTACAAACTCTCTCGGACCACGTAACATAATAGTGTAAGAAAAACTATTGTAATAATAGAAAAATGAGAGATCACACGATAAAATTAAGTTTATATATATTAACAAAAATACAATTCAATAATAAAAAGTTTACATTTATTTTTAAAACACATTAAATATATAAACTCATAAAAAACATTATTAAATTACATCTAGAAATAGGCCAACTTATAATTATATAAAAAATATCGATCATATCCTAAAAAATAAAATTTAAATTAAAAAAAACTTTCTGACAATAAAAATAATTTTTGTTAACGCCAAATGTACAAAAGTAAATAAATCACTTATTTGTTATCTATTTTTTTTGATAATTTGAGAAATATTCAATCATATATTTTTCCCTCTAAATTTCAACATACTAAAATATACCATCATCTCATTATCATTGAAATTTATGTAAATTTCGACAATAAAAAATAATAGGTTAAAAAATATGTGTCATTAAAGTTATTCTTAAATCTATTATCTAAAATTCATCAAATTGAAACCAATCATTTGGTTACTCTAATTTCATATTCAAACAATATATAATCCTAAAATTAAATACCATTTTTTTTATTTAAAACAAAAAAGACACTACTTTTTGGTCAAAACAATATAGTACTTCCTTCTATCCTTATGACCGTTATTTTAACAAATAAATAATTATCTCCAAAAAAAAAAATTATTTACAATTTTCAATACAATTATAATAATTTTTTTATACTACTCTTAAATAATAATTATATCCACAACATTCAAAATATTATTATATTTTATATTGATAATAATAAAAAATATACCAATAATTAAAATAGATAATTTAATAATATTTTTAATATATATAAAAAAATATTAGAGTGAGCCGAGAGAGCAAGTAGCAAGAGGTTGTTGTAAAAAATAATTGAAACATAGGACGGGTTTGTAAATAACAAAAAAAGCGGTAAGTGGGTTTAGAAGTCCAAGGCAGCACCATAGTCAACATCACAATTATGTGAACAAAATCGCACTCATAATAATAATAATACTAATTTTGCTAAAAGAAAAAAAAGAAAAACTAAAAAAATCCCTCTTTTTGTGTTGTGGGGTACTACTACTACTTCTCACTTGTGGGTATTATAAAGACAAGAAGTGTTTTGCGAATCTCTCACAACCTCACTCATTTTGCATTCTTCAATTTTCCACTCTAACCCCAATCCTCATGACTCTTTTTTACCTTCACTGATTCATTTCTATTACCACCCCCCCTCCCCATAATTCCTTCTCCGCTTCTCAGATTCTGAAAAACTACACTCATGGCTGCCAACAAATCAATCTCCCTCGAAGAAATCAAGAACGAAACCGTTGATCTGGTATAAAATCACTATCCCCACTTTTTTTTGTTTTTTATTTATTCAATTTTCGTTTTTAGCAGTTTCTGCATCTAAATCTTCGTAAAGTTTCGATTTCTTTTTACCATTTACGAGTCTTCGATTGACTTCAAGGTCAATTTCGTAAAACCACAGTGAAAGGTTTCGTAATCATTTCGAGTTTTGCTTTTGATTTATAACTGTTGTACCAAATTTTTTTTATCATCTATGGAACTTTTTATCCAAAATTTTAATTTTTGTTCTTTTTTATGAGCTACTTTTTTTCTTCTTCAATTGTTTCACTGATGAGAAATTAAGGAATAAAGTACTCTGATTTAGATGAAAATATACGTGTTCTGAAAGAGACACTGGTTTGATTCCGAAAGCATTTCACAACTATACATCGAAAAAAGGAAATTTCTGAAAGCAAGTTTCTCTGATACCGAACAGATGAACTTTAGGTTATTTTAATTATTTTTATTTTATTTTATTTTTTTATTCCTCCAGCGAATCAGTGGATCTAAACGTGATATATACAGTTAGGTTACATTTTTCGATAAATTATTATTATTATTATTATTGTTATTATTATTATTAATATTTGTCTAGATGTGTGCCTGTTATTTTCTATGTCTAATCATCTGTCTTTTTCTCTGTCTGCGCCTTGTTTGGCAGTGGGGAATTTTAAGTACTTTTCCGTGGTACTTTTATTTCATTTTTTTCTTCTAGGTATTTTACCCTTAACTGATAAACGGTTTTCATAGTAACTCACATTTATGATTTAACGATCCTGATTTCTGACATAAGGTCCATCCCTTTATTTTTACTTATTTTATTTGTCCATTTTGCCCTCAACCTCTTTTACAATTTTCGATAAAAACTGTTGTTTTTTTAATGAAGATTTGTACTCTAGTGACTAGTCTTTGGGAAGTGATTCTATTTTTATGTAAAAAAAATATTGTTTTTACAATTAATTTTTTTTATACCTTAAATAAAGGGTATGAATTCATTGTGTGGTATGTTAATTGAGTCCTTGATGGATTTATTTGTTACATGTTGATAATCTACTTTATATTTTTATTAAAATTAAGTTGCACCGTCATTTTGTGAAAGTTACTTGCAATCGAAAGATGCAATTGATTGAGTTTGGTCAATTTGATGCTCTTCATGTTGATAATTAAATAAATGTAAACAAAGGGGCAATAAGATATGAAAGGCACTAGTGCAAGGTGTCACACATGGGATGCTTGTGGTAATGTCTTCTCTGACATAAGACACTGTTTGGGCTGTGTCAAACGCGTTAGTCAACGCTTTTTGTGGTTGGCTGGCGTCTGATGTATGTGAGCCACAGAAGCAACAGTCAGGGTCATGGATCTCATCTCAAGGACCACTTGCTTTTACCTTTTTGATTCTACTGTTGCCAGCTTCACATGTCTAAACTTTTTCAATTTTGATTTCGATTTTTGACTTTTGAAATTTCACACATTTATGCATTCAATTCATTAATGATCATTTGAAAGTTAATTTTATTTTTACAGTTGACCGTCGGAATTTCATGCAATTATTCGGTCAATACATTGGTCATCATTTGAATGTTAATTTTTTACAGCAAACAAAATTAATGTGAAATTATAAATTTACCTTTTCAAATTATTGAGAATTCTTTTTTAGGAGTAAGATATATTTTCTTCTTTTGACACTCAAAAATTAAAAATTATTTTGTTTGATTTGTTTCCTTAAATATTGTGTTTAAAAAGTAAATTTATTGCTTTGGGACTATATTTCAATTATGATCATTTTCGATTGTTTGAGTATGAAGTTTTACATTAAAAATGATTTTGTTTTTAAATATTTTTCTAAAATATTTTTGAAACAGTCTTAGACTTCTAGCATTGATTTTATGATTTTCTTTTTGGTCCTCTATCTTGGTATTTCAATAATATGGGTACACCCAGGGGATCTACGGATGATAGTCGGAGATTAAACTCTCAAAAGAATGGAATTTTACTTAAGATGTCGGCCTCTCCTAACAAATATTTTTTCGCAATTCAAAACTTTTTTTTAAGATAAATGAACACACGAGGAAGAAATAATTGCATTCATGAAGAATTGAAAAATAAAAAGAACAAATAATTGCTAAATTGTAATTAAGAAGTGACTCAATTTGCAATACCATTTCTTGTGGTGAGATATGCCAGTGGCTGTGTCATGTATTGGTATGTACGAAGGCATCAAGTTTTCTAATATCATTTGTGAATATGCAGGAACGTATTCCTGTTGAGGAAGTGTTTGAACAATTAAAATGTACCAAAGAAGGATTGTCCTCGGAGGAAGGAGCCAACCGGCTTCAAATATTTGGACCAAACAAGCTAGAGGAGAAAAAGGTTAGTTCCTTTATGATCACATTAATGGATAACATATCTCCAATTATACAATTACTAATGCAATTGCTGTTTGGTAACAATACAGGAAAGCAAATTTCTCAAGTTTCTTGGATTCATGTGGAATCCTCTGTCATGGGTCATGGAAGCTGCCGCTTTGATGGCAATTGGGCTGGCAAATGGTGACGGGAAGCCCCCGGATTGGCAAGATTTTGTCGGTATTGTCTGCTTGTTGGTGATCAACTCCACCATCAGTTTCATTGAAGAAAACAATGCTGGTAATGCTGCTGCTGCTCTTATGGCTGGTCTTGCTCCCAAGACAAAGGTAAGTAAATTGGATTTTGTATCCGTGTCCTGCACCAAGTAACATAGGATGCATACAATTTGTGTGGCCAACAAGGCCTATAATGTTTTGCGATTTTATGAGAATGTGTATATTTTAATGAATGGTTTGCAAGTGAATCAAATCAACATAAAAGTGTGTAGAGGTCTTATATTTGTTACTTGTTGAAAAATGAAACTAAATGGCTATGAACTCTGAATTCATTGTTTTGTTCCAAGATTATATATGCTATTGAATTGTTTGGGCATTTAGAAGTAACAAGCTTGGTTTAAGGACTGACTCAAAATTGCCCTGCCGTTGCAGGTTCTTAGAGATGGAAAATGGACGGAGCAAGAAGCTGCAATTCTAGTCCCTGGAGACATCATAAGCATCAAACTAGGTGATATTGTTCCGGCTGATGCTCGTCTTCTTGAGGGTGATCCTTTAAAGATTGATCAGTCTGCTTTGACCGGAGAATCACTTCCTGTGACTAGAAACCCAGGGGATGAAGTTTTCTCTGGCTCAACTTGCAAACAGGGTGAAATTGAAGCTGTTGTCATTGCAACTGGTGTTCACACATTTTTTGGGAAGGCAGCTCACCTTGTGGACAGTACCAACCAAGTTGGACATTTCCAGAAGGTGCTCACCGCAATCGGAAACTTCTGCATTTGTTCCATTGCAGTTGGTATGTTGGCTGAGATCATAGTCATGTATCCAATTCAGCACCGCAAGTACAGAGACGGAATTGACAACCTTTTGGTCCTTTTGATTGGAGGAATTCCCATTGCTATGCCTACTGTGTTGTCTGTAACAATGGCCATTGGTTCTCACAGGCTCTCTCAGCAAGGTGCTATCACCAAACGTATGACTGCTATTGAAGAAATGGCTGGTATGGATGTACTTTGCAGTGACAAGACGGGTACACTCACACTTAACAAGCTGACTGTTGACAAGAACTTGATTGAGGTATTTGAAAAGGGTGTGGACAAGGAACATGTCATGCTTCTTGCTGCAAGGGCTTCCAGGACTGAAAACCAGGATGCAATTGATGCCGCCATTGTTGGAACGCTAGCTGACCCAAAAGAGGTAACTTGTCTATAAAATTGCACCAATTGCTACTACTTTGGTTTGTTGTTAGATATGACTGATTATTATATTGAAAAAACATCTTTGCAGGCACGGGCTGGAGTAACAGAGATTCACTTCTTACCATTCAACCCTGTTGATAAGAGAACTGCCTTGACTTACATTGATGGCAATGGAAACTGGCATCGGGCTAGCAAAGGTGCTCCGGAGCAGGTAAGCTCGCGATTCTGTTTGTTCAATACTTTGTGATATTTCTAGTTACTCTATCAATCTAAACATGTATATGTGGTGAACAGATCATGAACCTGTGCAACCTTAGGGAAGATACCAAGAGGAACATTCATGCTATTATTGACAAGTTTGCAGAGAGAGGACTTCGTTCTCTTGCTGTTGCTAGACAGGTTTGTTATAGCTAGTATTCATGTTTGAAGTTTGTCTTGAAAACTTATATTTCTTTTCACTCATCCCCTTGGTCTCCTGTGCTACTTCTTCTGCAGGAAGTTCCTGAGAAAAATAAGGAAAGCGCCGGCAGTCCTTGGCAGTTTGTTGGTTTGTTGTCACTGTTTGACCCACCAAGGCATGACAGTGCTGAAACTATTCGGAGAGCTCTTCATCTTGGTGTCAATGTTAAGATGATTACTGGTAACTACTCGAATTCAAAGACTGACTCTTAATTTTAATAGTAATTTTGTTTTCGAGCATCTTCAAGCTAATATCTGGATTTTTGTTTTGTTTTTAAGGTGATCAACTTGCCATAGCAAAGGAAACTGGCCGTAGACTTGGGATGGGAACTAATATGTATCCGTCGGCTACCTTGCTTGGTCAAGACAAAGATGCAAGTATTGCTGCACTTCCAGTTGAAGAGCTGATTGAGAAGGCCGATGGATTTGCTGGAGTATTTCCAGGTTCATACTCTACCATTTCATTTCACCAAGACGATTTATGTTTTTTCATTGTTTTCCTTCTCCTTGCTTTCTATGAGATGGTCTACTTTCTATTTGTCTCCTTACCTGATATCTATTTACATCTGCAGAGCACAAATATGAAATTGTGAAAAAGTTGCAAGAGAGGAAGCACATTTGTGGAATGACTGGAGATGGTGTCAATGACGCTCCAGCTTTGAAGAAGGCTGATATTGGTATTGCTGTTGCTGATGCTACGGATGCTGCAAGAAGTGCTTCTGATATTGTCTTGACAGAACCTGGATTGAGTGTTATCATCAGTGCAGTCTTAACTAGTAGAGCTATTTTCCAAAGAATGAAAAACTACACGGTCGGTTACTGTTTGATTTCTTCATAAACAATATATTTTTGCTCTTGTAGGTTCCAAATTAACATTGTTTCCATTATTTTCTCTGCATTTCAGATCTATGCAGTATCGATCACTATCCGTATAGTGGTAAGTAAATAATAATGTTATGCCTATATGAAAATTTATTATGAAAAGAAATGAAAGACTGTTCATCAGTTTGGGTTTTCATTCATTCTTTTTTTGTTTACCTTGAATGTAGTTTGGCTTCATGTTCATTGCACTGATCTGGAAATTCGACTTCTCCCCTTTCATGGTTTTGATCATTGCCATTCTTAATGACGGTAAAGCTCTTGTCAGATATTTATTTGAATACGACTTGAATTACCTTCATGATAATGATGGTCTGACATAATAATTTTTATACTACTACTAGGTACAATCATGACAATTTCGAAAGATAGGGTGAAACCATCTCCTTTGCCTGATAGCTGGAAATTGAAAGAAATATTTGCTACTGGAATTGTTCTCGGAGGTTATTTAGCATTGATGACTGTGATATTCTTCTGGGCAATAGAAGAAAATAAATTCTTCCCTGTAAGAAAAAAAATAAATAAACTGGCCTAAATTGAAGTTCTTAATTTAGATCAAACATATAATTAATAAACACCGTTGATTACCTTTTGCAGGACACATTTGGAGTCAGAAAACTGAACCATGATGAAAAGATGTCTGCTCTATATCTTCAAGTCAGTATAGTTAGCCAGGCTCTGATATTTGTGACTCGTTCGCGTAGTTGGTCATTTGTTGAACGCCCTGGAATGCTGTTACTCATTGCTTTCTTCATTGCTCAGTTGGTAAGGATGATGCTCCAAAATTTAATCTTCCTTCCAAATAGGACCTGGCTAGTTTCCTTGTGCGGGATAATAATGATATATTGAACAAACTGTCTTGCAGATTGCTACATTAATAGCAGTATATGCCAACTGGACATTCGCTAAGGTGCAAGGAATTGGTTGGGGTTGGGCAGGAGTCATCTGGCTCTACAGCATTGTCTTCTATTTTCCCCTTGACGTTATGAAGTTTGCGATCCGCTACATATTGAGTGGCAAGGCTTGGAATAATCTTCTAGATAACAAGGTATTGATTGGTTCATTAACTAACTCTTTCATGTGTGTTGTCAAATGGTGAATGAGAAGATATTTATGAATTGGTTGTTTCCAAAATGCGTTTCAGACTGCCTTCACATCGAAGAAAGACTACGGAAAAGAAGAGAGGGAAGCTCAGTGGGCACTTGCACAGAGGACTCTACATGGACTTCAACCACCAGAAGCTTCTGGTATTTTCAATGAGAAGAGCAGTTACAGAGAACTCTCTGAGATTGCTGAGCAGGCTAAGAGAAGAGCTGAAGTTGCAAGGTAAACACCCATGCTTTACCAAAAGCAGAAACCATTTTGTCTTTGTTTAAAATTATATAGGTGATTTTGTACTTCTCTCTTTTATTAAAAATGATTTTCTGTCAAAGATAATCAAAAAACTTTTTCATTTTCAGCATAAGAAATGATTTTTGAAAAAAGCTTACGCAAACATAACTTAAACACCAAAAATGATTTTTATTAATTAAAAACATGATTTTCTCACTGAACAATCTTAAACAAGCTCTATATCCTTCAGTTACAAATATATAATCATCATCATTATCTATCTATACAAAGATTGATTTGATCTACGCTTTTGCTTACAGGCTTCGTGAGCTTCACACACTCAAAGGACATGTCGAATCTGTGGTGAAGCTGAAAGGTTTGGACATCGATACTATCCAGCAGCACTACACAGTGTGAGAAGCTCTCTTAAATTGTAGATAAGCTGAAAGGCCAAAATTCAATGCAAAATTCAGTGAATGATAACAATAAAGAGTCAAAGAGAAGGTCTAACTACTTTAGTGCTTATTATCACCAGGAAGGGAGAGGAGACTGAACCTTTTGATTTTATGTAGCTTAGCTTTTCCTGTGTACTATTTGTTCTTTGCCTTCTTTTTGCTTCCATGATAGGAGCAAACTAGTTTCAATTTCATTTTCCTTTTTTTTTTTTTTAAGCTACTAGTTTCAGTTTTCCCATGCTTGTATTTTACATGGTTTTGGGTGTTTCCTCATTTTAATTGTAAGCTGCAACATTATGATCAGACAATGTCGATATTGGATTTTTTTTAAGGTGGGTGAATAAATATATTTTGTAAGGTCTTATTGCCATACTCACTTAGTTGAGTTTCAATTTAATGTTTTAATTTGCTTCAATTTACGTAATTAAGTTCATGTCTAATGTCTAGATTGATGATGAGCTTAAAAGAATCACAATATCAATATGATTTTAGTAAAAACTATACTTTAAAATTTCAATAAAATTATGGTACCACAATGATTTTGTCGAACTAATCGCAAATCCAAACAATGAAATATGCTAGTTAGCTTAATATTTGGGTGGTTATGTCTTTTGTGCACTACCTTATATAGCAAAGATAATTGGGATTCCTAAAAATCTATATCATAGGTGTGGGAGTTTAAATTCATCATTCGGAATATAGACAAGGACTGATATCTCACATTTCAATAAAAGTATATAAATATAAAAATAATTAATATTTTTTTGTTTGTTTTTTTATAAATGGAACTGGGGAGAGTATAAGACTGCATCCCGAGATCCAAACACGAAAATAATTTTCATATGCAGTTTATGTATTTATTTAGCGTGTTGCAATATTCTGATTTATTTGCAAAATTCAAATATTAATTTAAGTGAAACTAACAATTTAGATGTTGAATGTAGCTATTGAATCTTCAATCATACATGACTCGTCAATGCATTTTCTATAGTACTATAGTTCTTCAGCGTTCAATAAATTCCATGTTAGCTTTTGAACTTTAACATGGCAAATGGGCCTACTCAACAAAACACAGCTGGTTATGTCATCCATATACTCAATACAAATGAAATAATAACATCACCACTATAGAACTATAGAAAGAATAACATCCAGTATATACAAATAATCACAGTTCTGAGACCCTGCACATGCATACTTGTCCCACAAAATTTTCAAAGGGTGGTTGGCATTTAGTTTTACTTTTAGACTGATGAATCCATCAGGTATATAATATATAATAGTAGTATAGGGTCCCCTGAAATTAACCAAAAAAAGGACTTTTTTTTTTGGCATAACCATAAAAAGGCCTTCTAATATAAATTTCTACTTCTTTTTCTCATCTTTAAATAGTTTTAATTTGATCATTTTATGTTTCCTCTTTGGATAAACCAATACATAAATGGGATAAAATTTTCTCATAGGACAAGTAATTATATACTATATGACTTTTTTTGTAGTCAAATATATATATAATTATATTAGCAAGAAAGAAGGTCAAAGATTTGATGAAGTCTCCTTTTTGTTTTTTGCTTTTTTTCTCTCAATGAAGACAAGATTTTGACCTTAATTACACAACACTTCAAGTTTGATCACAATTGATTTGTAATCATCACATTAGATCTAGTAGGGACATTTTGATTTGGAGTTTCAATTGTATTGTTAGTATCCATTCAAACTTTCAAAGTGTGAGTTTTTGTGTCAATCCCTATCAATCTATAAACTAACTTTCTTTTAAAGTTGTAATTATAGAAAGCTATTAGTCCCATTTATACAACACCTTCTTGGTTAATTTGAAAAGCCATATGGTACTTGGGATCAATAACTCTGTATTTTTGGTTCTGCATTAATAACCAAAAGTGAGTTGAAAGTAAAATTATATTTAGATAATAAATTTCAAATTAAAAATCAATTTTAAAGACAAAAACTACAAATTCTAACTAAAAGAAAAGTATAATAAAAAACATGATGTGAAACTTTCATATCAATGGTTGTGAAATTTTGAACCATGTAGCATGTTCTACAATTATATTATTAGCAACACTTTGTGTAGAGAGAGAGAGACACACAATGTGTGAGTGGAAAAGGAGAAGGAGTAGGATGAGCTGGTTGATTTGAAATGAGGGGAAAATGTATGTAAATAAGAGAGAGGCAAGAAGAGCAAAGTGAAAGATTACCACTTAAAGAGGTAGAATCATGTGAGAGCATTTATAGTGGGGTTTTAGTGTTTTTTGTTTTCTAGTGGCACATGGGAAGAGACTCCATTTTCTATGTATAGTTGTGAAATAAAGCAACAAGCATGTGATTGCATGTGCCAATCTAAATAAATACACCACTCTCAACATCTTTTTTCTCACAAATCTTTGTTCTGTTTCACAAAAATACTTACTAACTTCCAATGTCATCACTCTCATCTTCATATCACTTTATTTTCTTTGCCTTACAAGTTTTAAATTGCATAACAATTGCATTGTAAAAGGTTTTGAGATTTCTGCAACCGTTATGTTTCAACCATATCTATTAGATTACAATATTAGTTTAACTAACTAGTGTGACTTATATTATATTTAATGGTATAGTTTCATTTTCCGCATTATAAAAATTTGCAACGTTACTCTAATTACAACCGCAATTTAAAACCATTCTCAGCCACTTTATCCAACTACAACTTCCACTATCACAAACAACCCTTCTTCATTTTTTTTTTTTGAAATCCCTTTGACTACATATTTTTTTTCTTTCAATTTTCTGATTAAATGGAGGCACAAAGTAATAAACGCAGACGTGTATACTCTTTGGAACCAAACAAAATAGTGCAAACTATATTTGCAAGAAAGTATTTAAGTTATTTAGTTCCAGCATTGATGAAGATAAAGGAAAAGAGTTCTACAAAAGATAAGAACAACCATATTGATGATATTAAGAATGCTGTTAAGTATGAAGTGGACATGGCAATGGTTTTATCAGCTCAAGGTTTTGCATGGAGTAATGGTCTTAAAGTAAAGCTTCAAAAGAATGATGAGAATGAGAAAAGAGAAGGATCATCATCAAGAATTTATGACCAAAATGATTTAGCAAAAGAAGATAATGAAGAGGATGAAAAGATGAAGAGGTTGAAAAGGTTGATACCTGGTGGAGAAGAGATGTGTGATGAACAAGTTGTTAATGAGCTAGAAAGTTATATAAACTGTTTGCAAATGCAGGTTAATGTTCTACAATGTCTTCTGGCAGAGACCTGTTGATCGATTTATAATTTTATGTCTTCATTTTTCATTTCCACAAACTTATAAACTATGTTAAATTCAAGATATGTTTGTCTAACAAACTATGATTTTTTTTTCTCTGCTGTTTTAATTTGTTGCAACTAAAACAAGGAAAAGAAAATCAGTTATTTCCCCAATTAATTATCTCCATTGCAATAAAGAGATTATATTTTAAAAATATTATCTTTTCATTCCTGTATGTCACATAATATAAGATGAATGACAATGCAGTTTGGTTTTAGACATGCAGAGATTTGTCGGTTAAAATATTCGTACAAAGTAACTTTTTTATTTGTATTAAGATTGTTAATTAATGCCAAAGGTTATGGAAAAAATATTTGATATATAATAAAAGTGATCTATATATTTAATACATTAAAGTTGATGAAAGGAAAACTTAAATATGTTATGAAAAGAAAAACACACATGAGAATGTAAACGACATTACCCATGTATTCAATAAATATCTTTTACTTAAAACAGAAATATGATTGTTTTGAATGCGCTTACGCTAGTGGACTTTATGTAAGCCCATTCTATTTTTGAGGCCCAATTTAGAATTGAAGTCCAATTGTACTAGACATTTATTTACCAAAAAAAAAAAACATTCGTTAATGGCAATTAGCCGCGTGGCAAGTGGAGAACCAGGAAATGGGTAAGGTTTGCGATGATGATAATAAAGAAAAGAAACAACAAGTGAAAGAGTTAAGAATCAAAGGTTAATTTGGTTACAAAAATGTTGTCATGGTCACATGTAAGCTTCCTCATCCCTCCGCCAACCCTTGTTAATCCAAATTTGAGAAGCAGCAGGACCGTGGTGGTATGCTGCAGTTGTTCAGAGCCACAATCTCCAATTCCAACTCCATTAAGGTACATACTTACATCAACACTACTCTACTTAATTTCATTATTATTGTTGTTTTTGAGTTCATAATATATACAAATTTTGGATAGGAATAATGAGAACAAATTAGGGAAGTTAGCAATGGTTGCAGTGGCTGTGGGGGTGTTAACATTGGGGTCAATTAATGTTGGTGATGCATCTGCTGCCAAAACCGGTGGCAGAGTTGGTGGTCAGGCCTTCAGGTCTTCCGCTCCTCCCCGCAACTCCGCACCAAGAATCAACAATAATAATTCCAGGTATATTAAATGTTTCTTCTCAATATCATGTTTTTATACTTATATTTTAATAAACAACTTAATTAACTATTTATATAGTACAATAGCTTATCATATAATTAAGTGCTTATATATATAAGCGTTTTCTATATCAAAAGATATAATAAAATAAAATTATTTTTGTACAAGTTATAAGCTGTTTTCATAAGTTAGTAAGCTATTTTCATGAGTTCTTCCAAATAGTCTCAGGAGAATAGTGTTTTACATGGCTATCTCATTTGGTGATTGGAATCTTATTTGTGACAGGACCAACATCTATGTAAATCCGCGGGTGGCGCCGCCACTAGGGGGTGGATATGGGTACGGCGTGCCATACTACGGAGGCTATGGATGGTCTCCATTTTCTTTCTTTGCACCAGGTCCAAGTGTAGCAGTAGGCATTGGAGGTGGATTTGAATCTATATTTCTGTTTATTCTTCTTGGTGCTGCTGCTGCAGTTGTCAGGAGATTCTTGGGATCAAGAAATGATGATGATGATGATGATTACTAGCACAAAGGAGTGGAAGAGTGTGTGTTACGTATAGATGTTATATTGGAAGAACAAATTATGTGACCAATTCATTTGGTGTTTTGAGCTTTATATTATTATACTTACAAACTTGGAAGAGAAGCAATCTAAACTCAGAAATTGGGATTCTTCAGTAAAAGGAAATGAAAAAAATACACATTTTTATTTTATGATTGAAAATATTAAATTTAAATCTACAAAGTTTGATTTTGATGAAATGGTTACCAATATCTCGACTTTAAGAATGCAAAAAATCCCTGCTATAGGAATTCGGGTCCATCATGAGCTTAAACGCTCCACAACTAGTAAGGTGCAATATCAATGTTCTGGAAATTAAGTTAAGGACAGTTAAAAACAGACTAAATTTAATTTTCTAAACACAAATTTGAGTTCCATAATTAATTTTTTAGAATGTATACCCTGTGTTCCTTGAATAAGAAAGGTGGTTTGAGTTCAGAAACGGATATGGGAAGGTATTTTGGAGACATTGAAAAAAAGGAAAGGGGTGTATAAGTAAAAAGTGGTGTGTAAAAGGTAATTTTTTTTCGAAGTGTCAAGACATTTCTTTGGGTCATTTCCCTAAAGACTGATATTAGGCTCATTTTTATCTTTAGATGATTGTTTATGCACCTCTCATTTTTCTCACAAAATGTTAAATATACTACATAAATGTGATCTTGGTGGTGTATTTCAATCAATTTATTCTCTTGAATTTCAACTTCCATGAAAAACTCGAGAAAATTGTGGGGTGAGTGAACATCTGCTTCCTCCTTATTACACAACTCCTTTTGTTTTCTTTTGAATTCAATCGGTCAATAAGATATTTTTCAGTTAATCCAAAAAACTTATTTACTAAACACATTTTATTTTATTTTGATGAAACGATCTTAATCTTGTAAGCTAATCTAATAAGTAACAAGATAATTTAGCTTATTGTCATTAGTTCATAGTGTCCACTATTTAGTTAGTTAATGGGTGTTGTTCATTTTTCAGATTTGAGTGAAGATAATGGTCCATTAGTTAAGTGTTAGTAGTAAATTAAGAAAATGACAAGACATAAAGCTACAAGAATCACGAACTAATTGAAGAGACAAAAAGAAAAAGAAGAGAATAAAACAACAATTAGGGGATGATAAGGTGTATGTGATGAGAGTGACTGTGTGCTAATTTGGATTTACTGTCATGAGAACAAAAGAATATTTAATTTAATGGGTTTGGATGAGAATGATGAATTAATAGTAATAATAAAAGGAGTGAGAATAGTAGAAATGAAGTGAATTTAGAAGGAGTGGCATTATATGCATTTGCACGGAATAATGTGTGGTGAGTGGGTCTAGTATCTTTACGGCTTGTGCCTTTGTAAGGCTACAACGCGTGCATTTCGAGAACAAGACAATGCAACTTCAAATCTAGTACTTATGTTCCTTCTTTAATCATCATGCATAAGGCTAACTCTCTTTTCTCTCTCTCCAAATTCTACCTTCCCTTTTGTTTTAACTCTGTCACTTTCAAAGGAAGATAGCTTCCATAATTCAGAGTTTGATTGGAAATAAGTAAAGTTTGATCTTTAATCTCTTTTTTTAAATAAACAGTGGCTTTCAATCAAATTATTGAGAATTTATGCAGAGGTAAATTAAGGAGAAACATGTCACAAAGGATTGATTATCCTGCATACATGTACGGAAACAACAGTCAAAATTCCAATTGTTGAATTTCCAAAAACAATAAAGTTTAGATAAGATAGTGAGATTCTATTCTATTTCTATTATTACTATAGTAAAGATAAAGAAGCAGTAACTTTCAATTCTGAAGACTATGTCTGGAATATCTTGTTCCCTGCCCTACATTGGCTTAATGTTAGGATTCTCATTTTTTTCTCTCTTTATTATTAATTATAACATTGTGGTCCCTCTTAATCTCTCTCCCCTATCCTTTCCCACATTACAGTGAAGCATCAATATATACATAACAAAATCAACTATATAATAAAACAAACACATGTCAAATACAAAATATAATTTAACATATATGCAGACAGACACATTGCAACTCTAGCTTTTTCTCTTGCCTCCTTCCTTCCTTCACAGCCTGTCAAGACTGAATTATTAACCTCATGATTATAGTTTTAAATTTGAGCTGTTTTTCTTTGTTGTTTCTTAGTAAAGGCTTGAATGGTTCTTAATTAATTACCTGCCAAGATATTAATTTTTTGTTTTCTATGAGCTAGCTTTCTCATGTTGTTTGGAGAATCATGAGAGAATTGTAATATTAATATTGGACTTTAGTGTAAAAAATGCTGTGGCATGAAGGAGGAAGAAGATGTTCAATGATCTTCACCAGAGAAAGATTCAATACAGGTACTTCTTATTACAGGTATTAGTCCTACACTTAACAAATATATTATGGTGTGTTGAAGTTCTGAGATTTAATGTTTCTCTAATCCATGGAAGTGATATCAATTATCCATCCATGGTAATACATCAAAAATTTTCAAGATTAACATAAAATAACTTGACTTGCACATAACCTTCACTTGTAATTGTGAACTCCTAGTGATCTTAGTCTATGTGATGTGTGAAATGTAATATTTGAGTTTTATTTAATTCTTAGCTTCATGGAATTATATAAAGTTGTGTCATATTTAGAATAGCTTTTTACTTTTCTCTTCAGGCCAGTTCAAGGATAAGGCCAGAAAAGCCAAAGTCGTTGCCGACATAGCTGACTAATTTTATGATTTTACATCCATTTTTTTGAGAAAAAAATTACATCAATTTGTATTTTCACAATGGAAAGCAATTTTCTAATTTGTAAGGCATGGCCATACTTTTTTACTTGGTATAGAGGCTGAATGAAATAAATGGTTTTAATTTTTGTTTTTAGGCATGGGAACCAAAATTGAATATTCCATAAATCTTCTAGCAACCTTAGTAGAAAGCAACAAGTTAGCTGTGGTTGGAGTGAATGTGTGGAAGCATTATTATCAGAACAAAATTAAAGGTGGCTGACCAATAACCATCACACAGGACAGGAATCAATAAATTGCAAGGTCCCATCATGGATAGGATGCTTGACAGAAACAATATAGAATCCATCAAAAGGACTATGCAGATGCATGAGGACATCTTCAAACACCAGGTAGTACCCTAATCATGTTACATAATTTTCTATGATATGTAATACATACTACGACGGAAGCAGACAATAATTCTCGCTCATTAAGAGTAAATTTGTAAAACAATATCAATTATCAATAAAGTCAATACTATTACCAACTTTCTTAATTTTCACGATTCAGTCGACTATGTCCTATATTTAAGGAAAGATAGTAACAAATTATCCACGCAGCCACCATATATGAAAATATTAATCTCAACTATGTTGATTTTGAAAGGACATTATGATCTACATTAATTTGAATCTTTACTAGTTAGCAATCATATGAATTTGGAATATTGCAGGTAAGAGAACTACACAGAGTATACAATGTGCAAAAGATGCTGATGGATGATCTTAAAAACAAAACTAGACAACAAAAGTTTTGGAATCCAATGAATGAAATAGATATAAGCCATGCTCATTCCATTGAACAGCAACATCATCATACAACACAAAGTTTGAGAGAGAATTTAGGGTCAATAGAAAGGATTGGTTGCTACTTTGGAGACAGCATCAAAATACAAAAAGGTTTTGATCTTGAAAAGCCTGCTATAGAAAACACTTTTATTGGATCATTTGGAATTGATGAAGGTGAGGTAGGGACTAGTTCTTACAATGCATTTCAAAGTAATGAAGAAATGGAAGTGGATTTGACACTAAGCATAGGAGGTAGTAGCAAGGTTAAGAGTTCTAATATGGAGATTCAATTAGCATGCTTAGACTCAAACAGTGGGAAAAGTAGAGTAGGAGAATGCAGTGACACAACTACCACCATTAATAGCAGCAACACTGTGACATTTACTCAAGGTTTACAGCTTAAATAGTAGTTTAATTGTTTCTTTGTAATTGTAACCTTTTAACTCTACATGGACCACCGAATTTAGATGGTATATACATTCACATTTCTAGATTAGTTTCTACTTTATTCTAATAAAAGGAAAAGTTTATACGTGAATAAATAGACGAATTGGTCATTGAAGGTGTAGATATCAGTCAAAATAGTCCATGAATTTTACGAACTAACTGATACATCCCTTAAATTGTAATGCGTTAGTTAAAATGGTTTCTTCGTTATCATTTTCTGTTAGAGGCTATGACATGACATGTTAAATGAACGTGTGATCTTTCACGTAGATCCACTTCCATGCCACATCACCAGAGACTAAGTTGCATATGAAATTTATGAGGTAAAAATTATTTAACATGTTTAGACTTCAAGGTGACAGTCAGTTCTGGAATTGACACGAAATACATGAACTTAATGGACTGCATAAATTCGGTAATATGATATTGATGTGAGATCTACATAACACGAAACATGTTCATATAACGTATCATGTCATAAAAAATCCAGAAATTTGTGAATCATAAGAACTAAAATCCCATATTTAGAAATAGGAGGCTAAGATTTTGTTTCAGTTAAAATAGTATTACCAAAAGTGCATTTAAGCCAACCAAAAATTTGGATGGTTTGATAACTTATTTTTTGTGTTGCTTTTAGTGTCATTTGAAGGAAGCATATGGATCAAATCAATTATCAATGCTTCCATTTTATGTTGGGAAAAGTATTTATCTCTGTTTTGTAAAAACTTGATGCATCAATTATAATATGATCTAGTAGCATCATGAAGCCAGGAATATACCTCAAAGAACTGAATCAATTATTAATACAACAATGAACTATGAAATATACAAAAAAAAAACTCATAAACCCTCCAAAAGAAAAGATGATGCCATAACACAACATAGTACTATTCTAGTTTGGCCTAGTACAATCAATCCTAATTTCACCTTGATTTCCAGTTTTAACACCAACCTTTCCCAACTTAGTAATAGCATCAATAAAAGCACTTTCAAAAGCTTTTTCATTTGATGCAAACAATTTGACTGTGTCCCTTGACCTTGAATCTGTAAACAACACTTGATCAGAAGTGAATAGACCTTTTCCTTGTAGTAGATTCTTGAAGTATTGATTGTCAAACTTTTGAGGCGTGATAGGATCCATGTTTATGGCAATTCTAGGATCAACTTTTAAAGGACACATTTGTCTAAGCTGAAAAGCATATTGTAAATTTAATGATGGATCAATTCTACTTCTTTGGCTGAATTTGTAGATTCTATTTGAGAAACGGTTACAATGAGAGAATCCAATTGTATGTGCACCTAAACATTCATATAGTATAAACATTAATTTTTTGATTAAAATAATAGAATTCAAATTAACAAGTATTATGAATTACCTGATAATGCAACCAGATCTGTTTGAGAGAGTCCATGAATGCTAAACATGGAATTGAGCTGATTCAAATTGAAATGAGGGGCAGGAAGACTGCGTTGAACACTGGCCATTGTAGATATTCTTCCATCACGCCTTCCCAATTCAACATTATAAAATGGACCCCCTGCCTACATTATTATTGCATACTAAGATTACTATTACTATATGTACATGAATGTAATAAATTCATGTTCTTATTGCACTCTTTTTTTCTTTTCTTTTAAGTGACTTACGGGTGAAGTTACTAAAATAATTAGAAAGAATGTGATGAAATGAAATGGTACCAAATTGACAACATCTCTAGTAGCCAGAGCAAGTATATCAGCACAAGAAACTTTGTTTCGACACCGAGAATCTCTATCAACAGCTGCTTTGGCCTTAATCACCGTGTCGAAGCCGTCTCCGGCTAGTGTTATATCATCAGGATGATCCTTCTCTGCCTTATTATTTGCAAGCAAAATCGAAGCATCACAACCCTGCACACACAAAAATAATTATTTAACATGATTATTGATAATAAACATGCACAAATTTCATTAGAGTTTAATTTATTAATTACTGACCCTGACAAAGCAATCATGAAAGAAGAGTCTAAGAGTGGCAGGAGCAGTAACAAATGTTTGTTGAAACTTTTGATTCACAGCTGAACGAACCAATTGTTCAACATTGGGACATATATTGTTATAGAAACCACGAGTGAGTTGAGCTGATGAGGTTTTAGTTGTAGTTGTGAAGAGAAGAAGAAGCAAAGACAAGAAGACAAAGCTTGGAACTTCCATCACTAATTGATGTTCTGTTTTGATGCTACAATTGTTGTTTGCAATATCTGTAAGTCCACTTTATTTATAGTTAGGTAGTTATATTAACATGATACCAACTTGAGCTAGCTTATGCAAAAAGAACAAAAAAAATAATATTATAGTTGACATGTAATTAATTAATAAGAAGTGAAATGGGTTACACTTAAATTTTTTGAAAATAATTGGAGAATGATTAATTGATGAGAGTCAAAACAAATTAAGGGACAGTCTGGCTAGTGATTATTAAGTATGTGTCATATTGTTATGGAGTAAACTAAAGAATGATTGGGGTTACAATATTAATTGACACCATGCTAGAAGCCTTTAAAAATTGAATGTTGTTGAGTAGTAGTATATAGTATAATAATTTGCGTGAAGCATCTATAAACTGCATTCGTTTCAATCTGTTAGGACTTGCTTGGGCAGCCAGACTTTAGTGTTATATAATAACGGTGCTACATATTGGGGTTCAACCGAAAAATAATTAAAATCCGATTAAAATTTATTTTTGTCAGAATTTAAATTTAATTTTTTTTGAAGGATTTGTCTTTAATTGAGTTCAATAACTTGTTAACTTTACTCTTGCAATATAATAATAGAAGAATAGGTTTGGACGAACCAGGAGACATAAATGACCATGTTCATTAATATTAAAATGTTTATAACTTTTTTTTGTCTTTAAGTCTTAACTCAATATATACTACACTCCCAATCCTCTCCTCTCAACCTTACTAGTTCAGGGTTTGTTTGTGTGAATCCGAACGGAGGATTTTAAAGGGAAATGTAAAAAAAAAAATATAGAGAAATATACCACTTACTTTAAAATATTTTTGAAAAGAATGTGATAAAAATACTATAAATAATACCCCCTCCATTTAATAACCAATGGTATACCCGACAATTTTTTACGAATGAGTCGCCCTCGTTATAAAGAAGAAAAAAAAATTTAAATGATTTATAATTTTTATCTCGTCTTCTCTTCTCTAAAATTCTATAAATACAAGAAAATAAAAAATAAAAAATAATTTATGAGTGATTTTAATCACCTCACATTTTAAAAATTAAATAAACATTATTTAAAATATTATACCCTCAATGAAATGAAAGAGAAACTTGTTTTCTTTTAACCCTTTATATTATCTCTTAGTTTTTTACTCATTCTTTTCCTCTTCCACAAATATACAATTTTCATCAATGTAATCTAAATTTTTGTACTCACTACCAAATAATTTCAATAATTTGATTTGTGTAACCACTAGTTGGATTTTTCAATAATGATAATGAGACATTTTCATTAATTATTATGGAAGCATTAGCATAAACATATATATTGTATCTATATGCACATGGAAGAAGATAACTTGACAGCAAAGGCAACAAGAACAGTAGAAGCCAGCTTCCAGCAAAAACGAACAACATATATGCCAATGTATTAATTATGATGCAATATGCATGGAATTCCACACCATGACTTGCGCTTATCAATTTATCATCCCACTACCTATATATGACTTTGATCACACATGCTTTGATTTTGTTGTACAAATTTTAGAATGAGAAATTCACGGATCTGAGTCAACAACAATTTATTAAATATACACGTATGTGGTGTCACCATATTCAAACCTTATTTAGAAACAAGACTTTCTAATAGAATAATAACACTTCATTAATTTCATATAGCGTGTCTGATGTTATTGTATAAATAACATAGTTTTGTAAAATAATTCAAAATAGCCGTCTTAGCTCAGTGGTAGAGCGCGTGGCTTTTAACCACGTGGTCGTGGGTTCGATCCCCACAGACGGCGCAGTATCAAATTTTTAATCTAGTGCTCCTACACAATCTTGACTTTACCCTCTATCTTATTCATCTTTTTTTCTTTTTTTTTTGTTTCATCACCACGTCTCATTATATTCTACTTTATTTACACATTTAAAATAACAAATATATATTTTTAAATCCTATTAAATATCTCAATGAGAAGTGAGAAAAATAGGTGTCAAACATTTTTCTAACTATATTCGAACTATATTGGAGATAGATACTTATGAATGCAAGTAGAGAATGATGCTTTCTTAATCAGATGCTTAACTATATTCGAACAATTCGTATTAGAAAGTCTGTCGAGATGGTATGGTGCTACTGCTATTAGTTCAGTTTGATGTGTTCTTTAACCGGCGAAGGCATAACTGAACACAATCAAATATTTTTCTTTATATCTGGAGTAATTCAGCTGCATCAGTCAGAAGGAAAGGAATTAGCCATTAACCGCAGATTAAACCAAGGCAAAAAGGGGGAGCAAGTTGACCAGAGCAGAAATAGACACTCTTTAACCCCATCTATCTAAGTACTTGAACGTTCAATATATATATATATATAACCAAGAAAAATGTTGACATGAAACAAAAGGAATTTGAAGATTAATTAAAAAAAAATCATGTTATTTCCAAAATAAATAATGAATTGAGTGCCTTTTACACTCTGCTGTACAAACTTCATACCTCTACTATCAATACAACCTTGGCATTGCAACTTGCAAGGCCAATTTCTTCCCCAAAAACATTTTGAATTAAAAAATGATTAACAAGGAACCCCATAAAGACAAGCTCACCAACAATCCTTGTTGCTCTATAAAAGTAATAAACAAGCAGCTATAAACAAAGAAATAATCCTATACATCAAATCACTACAATGAAAAATTTGTGGTTGAGAGTACTCGACTCAGAATAGCTGAACAGCCATCTTGAGTTTGTTTTGTTTCCATCTTGGCAACTTGTAAAACTCATTCTTAGCCATCTTCAGTCTCTCTTTGAACTCATCAGGTGACAGATAAGCCTGCATGCATCAAGCTCAAACAAGTTAGAATAAAAACAAAATCACGCTTCAATTATAAGATGCAACTTGCAAAGAAAGGAAGAAAAGCAATAAAAAGAGAAGGCTACAGGTTGACTGTCTTTATATTATACCTCTCGTTTAGTCACGTCAATGCCAGGCATAGGATCTGTAGAAGCGGTGTTAACACGTTCATATGGGTAAACTGGAAGATCTTCAACATCTTCAGCTTCACCATCTTCCTGTATAGTATTAGATTCTTCTCTGCTGCTTGTAGAATTCTCCGTGTCGCTATTTCTCTCTGGGTTCGATTTGGCGGTATCTGTACTCCCTTCACATCATAGCAAGCCAGAGAAGAGAATAGGCATTTTGATTTTACAAAAGTGCAAATTCTAACAACATAAAATAAAATGTCAATGAACTCATCTACTCCATACCTTTAAGTGACCGAGGAATCAAATTATCTCGTGCTGATGGTCGTTCAAAAGTGGACGTAAGGCTAGATATGGCTGAAGATTTAGGTGCAAGTGTTGCTGAATCTGGTGTCATAGATTTTGGATACAGTTTTCTAATCATTGGGGGTGGAGTTGAAAGGTTTCTAACATTTGAGCTCTCGAAAGTAGCTGCCAATGCATTGAAGGCTGGAGATCTTCCTCTCACACGAACACGGTCAGGACTAACAGACATACTGCGGGAGCGCTGAGATTTCTCTGGCAGACCACTAGACCTTCCCCCATAAGATACAGATGCTCTTCTTTTGGGTTTCTAAAAATGTATCAACCAAACAGATCAATGCAAATACAATTATGAGTAAAGGTCGAAACCTATTTGGTCTATGATAAATAGTAAGTAACAATTTGATTCTCAAAGATCTCATATGTTGGTCAAATTTGTCTTGATATGTCCTTAAAAATCATTTGCAACAAGGATTAAGTCAAACCACATTTGTAATTTTTTAGGGTCAAATTAGTACTTTTATTTCTCAAGAGTAATTAGGTCTTTGTGTTTTTTTTTTTTAGTGCCAATATGGTTCTTTACACTGCAATGAAAAATTATATGAAAACCAGGTCCCTACAATGTTATAAGTGGAGCGAAGAGTAACAATAGAATCATCTAAGGCATGTCCATAAGAGTATTTTTTTGTGTCTATATCATTAAATTATTTTTAATAAGGGAGGAAAATATTATTATATATTTAAGGGGAGGGAGGAGGCACTGGGCAACATTCCTTAAGGAGGATTCAAACTCTCAGTCCCTTTGGGTAACAAAGCTAGGCAGTCACAACTGCGCAAGCACCCACATGTTACATCATGCCAATTTATCTAGTTCCAACACAGACCAATATCCATCCTTAAATGAATATTCAAAAGGGTTACTCAATGTTAGAATCAAATCTTAATATAAAGGAATCAAAAAAATCAAGCTTAAGGTTTTTTAAGCTTTAACTTGATGGAGAGTGTTAGAATCAAAGAATCAAATTCTAATATTTATTATTAGGATTAGAATAAGCTAATGGTACCAATTAGCATTTATTGTATTTACTTTATATGTTATTATAAATAGAGGTGAGTGTGGTCTGATTCAGACACACATTAAAAACATAATACTCATGATTGTAAAGGTAGCATAGAAAATCCGACTTACAACCAAAGGTGCAGTGCCCCCATTTTTCATGATTGCAAGCTTTCTTTGAAATGAGTTTCCCAGCATCTACCAAAAATGGAATTCTCAATAGTCAGAATTTTAAGACTGTTTGAAGTCATTTAAGTATGTTATTGCACAGTAAAACTTACTGCAGATTTTGCAGAATCCCATTTAAAGAAGCGAGTGAAGAAAGGCGGCTCACTTCCTTCCATGACAATATATATCGGAGCAACATGAGATAATGTTTCTAGAAGAAAATCACTCTCAAGAAATTTCTGTACAATTCCAAGAGAATAGGTTAAGAATTGCACACCTGACTTCAGAAATACGAATACAAGATAAAAGACATTGAATGCACTAATTTTGAAACAACAATTGCTTAAGATCTTCTAAAAATTAATTTTCCAAGAAAAAACTCTGCCAGACTTGCAGTTAAAATGCTTAATGGTGTTCTGACGATAAAAATATGAAGTACAGAATTTAACCAAGGAGTGACTAAGTTACTATATACTTGCATGTTTATAAGTTTCAGCCAAAGCAAAACCAGTTATACCTCACCAATTGGTAGAGCCTGCATTCTACTTTTCGGGTCAACCTGCTGGCCGACCCATACAAAGATTTCAGAGTGACAATCTAAGACAAAGATATCTTCTGTCATCAAATCATCCTGGGAAAAGTTGTGTATCTCTGTCACCTGTAAATATAAACATTGGCTAAATACAATGGGATCAACACAATTCAAAAATCATGCATTTAAACAGATCAGGGGCGTACAAACCTTTAAATTTCCTGCACGTTGGTCAATGAGGCAGGGAAAGAAACCGTCATAAACAAGTCAGTCATTTGCCTTCAAGAAAAGATGGGTATGGGTGGATGAATATCATATAAAACTACCCAGCTAACAAAAATTTGGTCCTTACCTTCTGAGAAATTGCAAGAAAATAGGTGAGGATCATTTTCACCATCCCTCGCAATCTTTTGAGTGGGATATTCTGATTTTCCTCCTAACAATTCCCAAAACTGTTCAGATTCTGCACCTTCCCTTTGTGGTTTGCATTGTAAATCCGGCTGCAGACAATTGGCAAGCATATGTGTTGATTAATAAACAGTGATGATATTAAAATTGGCATAATTTATAGGCTTGGTAATGTGGTTTGGGATAAATAATGCCTGATGGGATCGAATCCAAAACCCTGGACAACTGAGGCAATTCAATATAGTCCAATAGCAAGTTTGGCAATAACCAGTATAATTACAGAACTTTTGGCTAAACGGCTTAATTACCACTTAGCATGCGAGAGCTAATGTATAAGTTGTTTTTTTAAGTTATCTTGGGGATATCATAAGCTCTTTTTACAAGTTTTTCAAACACTTATACAAGTGTTTATGTCGTAAGATAAGTCAAATAAGCTCTGCTAAATATTTCCTTAACCATATTTAACATGCAAACATATAAATTTGTTTGACATGAACATGTTGGTCAATTAAAAAAAAAAAATACATTGTGGTATTTGTTTGGACTATTCAAATTTTTCACATTAAGTATCTTGGAACATATCATACCTTTATCAAATCCAGCATTCTCTCAACGAGTTCCTGGTCATCTGAAGTTGTAAGGTTTCCAGACCAAGTAAAAACAGTGGACTCACTATGAAGTATGTAGCAATGAGAGGAATTCAAGGAGGATGCGATCTGGTTGACAAAAGACAATGAAAAGAAAAATAGTGATTATATAAATTGGCCATACAAAATGAGTGGATAGAATGGCCACTACAAACAGACAAGATGACATACTGAGTCAACTTGTATAGCTTGCATATTTTCTGGTCCTGAGCCCTGGATGCGGAATAATGCAACACTGTTCTCACTGTAAGTCTCATCTGGAATTTCCTTCTCCGCGGTGTAATTCTTGTATGCATCACTAAGTCCGCCCTGATACACAATTGAAATAAATGACCAATATTAAAGAAAAAATAATTATATCTATAGAATATTTTTCCTTAGTTATGCCAATATCAGAATCCTACAAACCTTATAAACAATAAAGCTTTGGAGAATGGAATGAAATTGAATTGGTTCACTGCCTTCATAAATACGAGCCTTCAATCAATTACACACAGATAACATCGGTAAGGACATGAGAAATGAGCATAAATTATCTCTCAACAAATTGAAAATAACAATTTAAAAAAAAAATTACCATGGATGGGAGAAACTTCATCGACTCAACCATTTTTCTTGCTAGTGTAAGAGCTGAAGCTCTTTCTCCCTAATCTCAACAAAGAAAGCTTGTAAGGATTGCAGGTTAATGAAATTTTATAACAAGACCAAATAGCTTATGCATTTATTCAACACTTTCTGGTCCCAAAACAGTTACCAGTGTTGTGAATGGTGGGTGTAATGCAATTGATAAGCTATAATTCATTGGCATAGTTTTCAGCTCCGGATGAATAATTTACAGTCAGCTTTTTGAGTTTTTTAAATAGAATACACATTCAGGAAGAACTAGAATAAAATGCTATAAATCTAAATCGTTCACCTCAACACTGTTCTTTCCAATCCATGTTCCTATAAGATGTTCCTCCCTATCTTCTCCAGGGTATGAATACTGAAAGATGTAGCAATCTCCGCTATAAAACTTTGACTGGTCAGTGGCTGCAAGAAGATTCTTTTCTTGACCATTCACACGCCAAACCTGAGCATTTATGGTATAACACTAGTCAACAATAGAAACAATTAAGTAAAAGAAAAATGCAGGAAATTAAGTATAATCAAATTACAATCAGTCCATCCAAATAGTGAGAAGTACAGAAATAATATGGACAAACCCAAACGATTAGAAACTATAGGAACCAACGCTTTGTGGAAAATCGGGAACAATGGCCAAATGAGTAGAAACAATATGAAAACCCCAATTGATTGCGAACCAATACTTTGATGTATGGATCAAAACCCAAACTAGTGAAAATGTAGGTACCAATGTCTAGTAGGGATAAAAACACAAATGGATAAAACTACAGGACCAAAATCTAATTTAAATAACAAAATACAATGTGATAATAAATTCACCAACGGGCTAATAGTTAGCAGATAAAGCAAGTAAAATAAGTTTGATATTTATACATCCATTTTCTGAAGGAGCTATGAAGTCTCATGCAGCCCATTCTAAATGAATCTTCAAGTAGTCTTAATTTCATATATTTCAAGCATATGATATGATATAATATAACTCTTATGCATTTAAGCCTCTCATTTTGGTGATCATATTTAGAATGAGAGATGCATGGAATTTTGAGAATATAGTGATTGTGATTCTAAAAGATTCTCCCACTATGAAAAATCAAATACATAACGGATATAAGACCACTAAAAATTAAAAATAGTACTGATAAAAGTTTCATCAAGAGATATCAGTATTGAATCTATTGATGAATTACTATTTTTTTGAACGAAATATTTGAGTACCTGTAAATGTCCTGTGCAATCTATGTAGGGTTGAGGTTCTTCTTTTACTGGATCAGCTTTCAAGAGGCCCTTGACATCCAATCCTTGACGTTTAAGAAGTGCTAGAAGTCATAAACAAGACATAATATTAGAGGAATATAATAACAGCCAGGCAAATAATATTGACAATGCCAGTTTAAAGGTGAAGAAATATGCAGGCTCATTACACCAAAGTTTATTTAAAACTAACCTGCTACCTTGCCACGACCATCTTCAGACATTGTTACATTAGTTGTCTGAGGCCAAGAATCAAATTTGGACCTGAACATCACTGTCTCAAATCCTTCAATTACGCGGATTATCTGGGATTTTGGTCTATTGGTGCTACGGACTAGTTCCTGTTTTTTAACCATCAGAGATCCAATAATCATTAAAACTCCAAACAAATGCTCGACAATACCAAGAAACAAAGAAGAAAAGTTACATCTGAAGCTCCACTTGCGCTTTTTCTTTCATCAAGGGATGTGTTTCTTCCCGTCCAAACAAACACCTCCAACCCACAATCTAAAATATAGCATTTGTTGGTATCCAGTAATTCCTTTGTCAAAGAATCAGTTTCAATAGGCTTTTCCTTCCCATCTTCAACACTGGAAAAATGATAGTTTTATTATAAATGGAGCATTATAGAATATAAAGTTTCAATATAATTTTATCAGTTTCTCAATATAAATTCCCCTCTGAATTATCCATTTTCTCAACTTCTGGCTAAAATAGTAAACTTACAAATTTGTACATTGATAAACAACATAGGTTTACAGATAATGGGAGAACTAAAACAATAGTGAAATAGGACATTAAAACACATTCAAACATTAATGAATTGAGTTCAAATATCATTGCTAAAAAATATATGAACAGATTGACAGTGTAGATGTAAATGAAAATACCAGCGGAAAAACTGAAACAACATATTACCAAAGCAACTTTGGAGGATGAGAAGCAACTGGCTTATCATCATCACTGACTGTTTTTCGTGGAAGAGGAGCAAAGCCACCAAACAAACCCCAGAATTCTCCAGATTCAGAATCTGCCATCAGCTTTCCATCCTCTTCATGGAAATTCAAGTGTATACATCCAATTAGTCATACTAAGAACTGGCCCTTAGAAGATTAGAATATACTAGTACACTTACCAATAGAAGCCACTTCACATTTGCCATCATGGTAAGTATCCTTAATATATTGTACAACTTCCAATGCTTTAGCCCTTTCTTGAATAGATGAGTTGGAACCATTAAATTGGAAGATTTTTGACTCGGTATCCAGAATAAAAATATCATCATGGTTGAGCGTAGATCGAGCAAAAGGAACCTGTAACCAACACAAATATTTAAATAACAAGTAGAAATTAATGTTTATATATGTCTGATATATGTTTAATTGTACATACTAATAATGTACAAGTCTCAAACTTCAACGAATCAATAACAGGCGAGTAATATCAAACTTGCCTCTTTGACATTTACAACATGTTTCCCTTTGCATACAAACAACCGTGTCTTATGTTCTTCGGCTTCAACATGCTTAAAACCAGAGGCAGCTCCACCTTCTTGTGGTATAATACATGGTTTGAAATAAGACAGGAACTTCTCCGTTTCATGACCCTGCACTTCACGATACTGAACAGCACGTCCTCCTAGAACTGCATCCAATTCGACTGTTTTGATGGCTGCAACACCAGCTTCATCCTATTTTATAGTTATGATCATCATTGAGCGAATGAGCACATTATAAAAAATATTGAACCAAAAACAGGTGAAAGGGGATAACAATATACGAGCAGCAGATCTTACCTGAGTGGTGTCTTTACCAAGCCAATAATGAATGTCATGGCGCAGAGCACCACTTTTTGATGCCGTTGTCTACATGAAGATGATAGAGAAAAAGAAAAACATTGATACTAATTAAATATATTGTTGCACATATTATTGTGAAAGAGGTGCAAGAAACTCAGAAAAACTATAAACTACTGGGTTAGCATTATCCACAAAACCAAATAACAACTAATAATGTGAATTTAGCCTAAATAAGTTGTACAGCCGCACAGAGGTTGAGATTTGAACCAAAAATCTAATAAATTATATTTCTTACAGAGAAAAATAATGCTTTTCGAGAGAAGCCAACAATGTATTCATGTATATTTAAGACAAAATAATATATTTTTCAAATGCAGAAAATCATTCTTTCAACCATTTTGTCCTAAAAGCCAAAGTCCTAGCGAAATAAGTTCCTATTAAAGGTAAAACTGACTCAGGTGAGTTAGATTCCTATATGAATTATTTTATAAAACAATTTCCCTTTTGTATTTCTTAATACTTGTTGAATGGATTCCTTCAACCAGGATAGGCCCTTTTATTTACAAAATAGGAAACAAAATGAGGTAGCACTAGTATAGACCTTAAGATGGATGAATGGTCCTTATCACTTTGTCTTACCCATCAAAGCAACAACAACCCTTGAAAAATTGATTGAATTCATGCTAAATCATTTTTTCCTGTCAGTGTATCTTTATTCTTATACTGAAAATCAAGTGGCATTACAGTGTGAAATGTATATGCATGAATGTAATCATTTAGAGTTACTCCCATCTTATTAGGAAGAGTTAATTCAGCAAGAGAGCTGGACACCCAGCTGGCCAGCTGTCAAAAATCAAAACAAAAACACAGTTGTTTGATAAGATAGTACATATCTGATCCTCGTTAGACCCCATACTAGATTACTAGTAGGAGCCTCAAGCACTGGACCACCCACAATTTTTCACATAAACCCGGTCTTTGTTTTTAAATATGCAGGTCTTAAAAGCATAGAATTTTCATGTCGAATGTTTTAGAAAGAAAAAATGAACAAAAACAAAATTGATCTTACATGGTATTCCACATCAATACATAATATCATGATAGGAACGACTGGTAGGATTTTAAAATGTGAGTATTCATATAACACAGTAGTAATAAACAAAATTACAAGCTTCTTGCATATGTGAGTACCGACATGAGGGTAGCATTATATGAATGAAAAACCATTCAAAACATGGGACTTACCTTCAAGATCACATATGAATCTCCGGTGAAAAACTTTCCATAAGAAGACTGAGGGATAGGAACTGGATTAAAATTCTCAATTCGCCATATTTCAAGTCCACTATACATGGTTAAGGAGAACGCAAGAACATTGAAAAGGGATGAGCACATAATTGAAACCAAACATTCACAACTAAATGAAGCATTAACCTTGAATGAATGAATTAATGTAGAATGAAAATATAATCAATTAGTAAACAACGCAACACATTATTTTTAACTTGTGCCGGATACTCTTTTTGTCCAGCTCCCTTCAATGCAGGATCCAAATCTCTCATAGAAACACCCATATTGCTGTTCTATTATTTGGTCTTTCCTGATCTAGCAAACAATGGCCCTGAAAGAAGGCCACAAATCATATAATCAATCCAGAAAATGAAAGTATGCTCTGAATGGTCTATGGCTGAAGCTGACAATGATAAATGTTTCCACTAACTTTTTCCAAGCAGAAAAATCTGGTTCCAGATAACATAATTTGTAAAGAAGACAAGTCAATTTATAGATGATAAAGAAGGTGAACAATATTAATTGATAATAAAAGATAAAGCTGTAAGCCCAGCCAACTTATGTATCCGTAGAAACAATAAAATACCGTTTCTGACTTACAACTATGATAGTTAACTAACATAATAAGGTCTTATAATCTTCTGGGTACATCTTCAGCTGATGTTAATAGCCCAAATAAGCTCAAGTAAGGGTGCATTGTTCACCACCACTTATGTAACCTCTTCACCATCATTCAAATTAGCAATCACAGTGAAGAACTCCAATTACAAAACTTAAAGACCTAATTTCCTTATATTCATGTTCCTCAGATTTTGTAAACAACTATTTACTTATGGTTGTTTACAAAAAATTAATATTGAATACACAAATAAATAATAAAACCTCTAAAGCTTTCTGCCTCTAAATGCCAAAATGCTGAAATTACCCTGTATTTTTCTGGTGTATTTTGACTATTTTCCTCCGTACAAAATATTTGGCTTTAGAAATTGCATTTTCAATACTCATTCACATTTTTAAATATCTCTCCTCCCTTTTCTATGTGTTTTTCTTTCTAATCCCTCAAAGTAAGGGAAATCAAACGAATAGGAACAAATCGAATATAACAAACAAAACAAAATTGTTGAAGCACATTTTCAATTCAATGCATTCCAATTCCAAGAGCATCGATAATTATAAATTTGAATGGAATTTGATATTTATAAAAGCAATGATAAGAAAATGAAGATGAAATGGATTCAGCAGTACCTTTTTAGCAATCCGTGAAATTCACTGTTCGAATTTAGTCACTGTTTGTTGCACATGCATGCATGTTTTCAGCAATACCTCTTTTTGGGGTGGTTAGTGAAATTTAATTTTTTAATTTAATTGGGTTAAAATTTAGAGGAGGAGAGAAGAGTGATGAAGGAAATGAATGAGGGGTGATGGAGGAAGGTTAGACCCGCATTGTGAGGATTGGATTTGGATGAAAACGAGAAACAGAAAAAACCGGACTCATGCATACCATATATCAATATATTTGCAATTTAAATTCTTATCAACTTTATACATACACTACTTTTTCTTCATTTTTTCATTCTCTCTATTTTTTTTCTTCTTAAAGATGGATAAAATTATAAATAAAATACTTTATATAAATAATAAAATTAAAAGAAACAAGTTACACCAGAATGTGAATGTGATGTCTTTTTTATATATCTTACTATGTACTAACATACACTATTTGTTTTTCTTGATAAGAATAATACACGTTATAACCTTTTATATAATTATTTTATAAAAAAAATTTAAGTATTTAATTGGTAAGGAAATATAAAATTATAACTACATTATTTTAAATAGTGGATAAAATTGAAAGAAATCAAATATTACACCAGAATTTGGTAGTTGGTATCCTTTAATTTAATTGAATAAAAAAAATTAAAATTAAATAAGTCTAAATTAAAATTAAAATTTAAACAAAATAAGTTACATCAAAGCTTAATACAATATTTCCTTTATATAAATATAAATATATAATAAAAAAACTTTATGATTATACATGAATAACGAATGTTAACGTCTATCTATATGATAATAGTTTTTATAATATTAAGTTTGCCATGGCTGTATTAAATAATCCTAACATTACATATAAAGACATTATACATAATTATCAAAACCTTCATTTCCTCAAACTATAATCGTAAGTGTTCCAATATAAATACAAATTTTTACAATATTTTTGAAAAAATATATTCTTTAACTTATCATCTAGAATCAATAGAAACTCATGTACAAACATATCATGTTAAATCACATCTCTAGCGGGGAAGCAATATTCCAATTCGTACACCATGCTATACTATATTCTCTTATTCTTTATTTGTAAAAAAATTCACGTTTGTTAAAAGAAAATAGAAAGTGAATTAAATATATCTATGTGTAAATATTTTCGCCTAAAGAAAAGCGTAGATATTCTCAAAATATTTATTTATATATAAATATATATAATTATTTTTTCATTTTTGAAGACAAAGTAATATAATTAGTTTAGAAAAATAACAATAAATTCCAATTAATATTTATAATTAAGGGCGTACGGAAGATAGTACATCCACAACAACAAACAAGACTACAAGGCAACACATATAATGTTGAAGAAATTAATATGGTTTCCTCGTACCAACATTGATATATTTAATAAAATTAGCATTTATGTTATTTATTTATAAACTTTAGAAGTGATCCAACTTATTTATCTAGTTACTGGAATTTGCATGTTCCATTCCCTTCAATATTGAATCGATCAGACAATATCTTGATGAAAATGTCTCTTGAACGCATCCATATGAGCCTCTTGCAAACAAATAGCAACCAACAAAGATCCATCATTATCAGGACCAGGAAGAAGCAACGAATCTCCATCAAGTTCATGTGTTCCTGGCCCCATATATACCTCTTTCCCCCACCCAAAATCAAGTCCATAAATGGGCAAAGTTAACCAACTAACCACTCCTAAATTAGGGTTCCCATAAAAAGGTCCCTTGTCACTCCCTATAGCATGAAGATCTTGAAACTTAGTCAAATCCTCATGTTTCTTAAAATACTCCATCCCCAATCTCACATACTCATTATTCACTTTCTCAATCGCTTCCCTTATCCTACTAGAAGCATACCCCAAAGGCTTACTCATCAAATCACCCGCAAGACTAGTAGCCACAACATCTAAAGTCGCATTCCCAAAATACCCTTTTGGTAAATTAGGATCCACACGGCACCTCCAATCAACACAAACACCGAGCGCTGTTGGTTGGTCATTTCCATGCCCTCTAGCTTTACTTGCAGTTCTCCAAACATGACCGGTTACCGTTTCATACCGTGTATAACCACGCCCATTACTAGGTTTTCCCCAACTCTCATTCGCTGTTTTTCTCAACTTCTCAACTTGTGTTTTACTCACTTTGATAATAGCCACAGTTGTTTTTTTCTTCCTTTCTTCAATGTTATCGGTATTTCCCAACAAAAAGGGAGGTTCATTAAATTCCCGTTCACTATTGGAACATTGTGGTAACAAAGGAGATTGTGATTCTCCAACATGCAAAGCGTTTCTATCGACAAACGGCATCGTTTTAATAGGCTCGCCACGTGCAAGCCTGGCCCACTCAGAAGTGAAATGCAACGCGCTTTGTCCATCAGCAACCGCGTGTGAGACTAACAAACTAATGCTAACGCCACCGCATTTGAAGCTCGTGAGTTGAACGATAACCAAAGGAATGTCGTTAATTGGGAGCGTGTAGTCAATGCGCGGGATAAGGTAACGGTAATAATCCGAAGAAGGTGAAAAGTCACTGATATCGGTTAAAGTTAACGAGGATTGTGCTTCGATGAATTGAGCACCCAATGCGTTGCATTCGAGGTCAAAACGACCGTTGTTTTTGTCATTCCATTGTAAACGACCAGCCAGTGGATAAAACGGCACAAGGACTTTGCTTAAGGAATCTTTCAAGGTGGTTGCAATTGTAGTGGAAAGCCAAGTCTGTGAGGGACGATAGAAGTAAATTGTTGGCACATGAGTTATGATACCAATTTGATCCCATTCGGATAATGGTAAACGACCACACCATGTTGGTTCAATAGGTCTCACCGAGTAACAACTTTTCAATGTTACTAATGATGAAGATGATGACATGTTTGTTTTAATGTTTGTCTCACACGTGTTTTTTTATTATTACTTTAGGCTGTGAGATCAAAAGTTTATTGAAGCTGTCTTATATATAAGTAGGAAAATTGAATGAATCAAAAAATCTTTCTTTTTGTTGCCGTAAATAATGTATTCAGTTAGGTGAAATGAAATTGTTGTGATGGTGTTTTTGTTGCATGAAAGAGTTGGAATTTTAGTATGAAATTAACTCAACGAAATGCATACATGATGATACATGCACATTTCATTTGTTTGTGAATTGTTTTGGTTGGGTTAGCCAATCAAACTTGTCTTCTAAGTAAGTTTGTTTCTCACACATAAATTCTAAAAACGTTTTGTCGCTTGTTAAAGAAATAAAAATAAAAATTTTAATATAAAAAAAAACAACTTTAAAATTTTTACATCCTTAAAAATATAAATTTCATTATATTTTCAAGTGATTCTTTTTCATTTTAAAATTTTTAATAAGTGCTCTAAAATCACTTATTAATATTTATCGATCAATTAACAAATTAATCAATTACCACTTTAATTGTTTAACTTAGTTGATTTCTCCGGTTCGTGTTATTTAAACACAAAAATCAAATACATTATGAAATTTTGTGTGAGTTTATTTTTAAAAGACTCCCACTATTTTTTTTTTACAATAGTATTTTGATTATACAAATTAATAATTTTATCAAATAAAATACAGTAATTATAAAAAGTTTGTACATAAAAAAAACTACTAATATTTACTCCAGGGGAATTTTGATCCCTATTGTTATAGAACCATTTAAGATTAAAAAAAAAAAAACACACACACACACACACAAAAGTAGGTCTGAATACAAATTTATTTCTAAGAACTTTCTAAATACAAATTTATCTCTAAGAACAACTTTCTAAATACAGAAATATGAATGAGAACTATATTTTTAGATATTAAAAAAATGTTTGATTAATATTTATAATATTTTTGAAAATTATTGTAAGAGGAAGGTTCGTCGGTAGTTACACCAAAATTATTACCATATTCATAGTAATTTTTTTTATTTTGACATTCACATTCATTTTAATTCACTTTTCCATTTTATCACTTAAAAATAATTTCACAGAAATGTTGGAAGTTACGATAAATTATTTTAGTTCTATAAACTTTTATACATAAAAATAATTTTGGCTCAAACTTTTATTACTCAATTTTAACTTAAAGAAAATCGGTTTCACATAATAATTTAGTCAATAAATAGTTGTAATATATTGTAAATTAAAAAATTTATTTTACTTTATTATCAATTTATGCTACCATAATTTTTATAAAATAGACTTTCTTTTTATTTTATTGTAATTGTGATTTTTTATTCTATCGAGTATATGTTGTTATTTTACCTAAATTTTCTATTAAAACTAGGGATTAGTATTTATTTTAATAGTAAATAGAATAATAATAAAATTTTGGTTTTAGTAAAAAGAACATCTATAAGTGGAATAATAATATTATTATTTCTCGTGGAAATATTATTATTCGTGATAGAGTGGCGGTGTGTTGGGTTTAGGGTTTAGGGGGATTGCGATGGCGTCGAGACCAGAGTTAGTGGCACCACCGGAGATATTCTACAATGATACTGAAGCACACAAGTACAACTCTTCTCCCCGTATTATTGAAATTCAGGTTTTCCTTCTTCTCTATTCCTTTCTCTTTCAAATCAATATCAATTGAATTCTGATTTAACTCATGACCTAAACAGGCTTCACTTTCAGAACGAGCATTTGAACTACTCGCTTTACCTGAAGATGATGTTTCTAAATTACTCCTCGACATTGGTATAATTTCAATTCACTTCTTTTTCATTCATTCATTATATGCAAATTTAAAAGAATTCAAAGAATTTATGAAAGATTAATGAAGACTAACATGCAAATTAAAAGATAAAAAATAATCATAGTTTTTATGTATATTGTAATTTTTTTTTTTGTCATAAGAAGATTATTTTTCTTTAGTATTTTATGAGTAGTACCAGAATGAAAAATATTTTGTCACTTGATATATCAAGATTTATATGAATTTTTGAATGTCATGTATTTCATATAAATAACATACTATGTTGAATAATAAAAATAAAAATTCATTATTAAGTTACTTACTCATCTTTACATTTACTAATTTACTTAATTTATATATGTTATGTCCATTATTTTAAAGAATTTTATTTCATCTAATCTAATTATTTAATTTTTTAATAATTATTATTTTTATTTGTTTAAAATTAAAAGTATTATTTTATAATAAGTTTTTTTGAAAAGAAAAAAAATATTGAATTCAAAAATAAGATTAAAGAGTGATGTGGAGTCATTTTTTTCATCAGTAATATTGATCGTGTAAAAAAGTAGTTTTTAAATTAAATTAAAATGATATTTTTTTACTATAAATTATTTTTTTAAGTCAACTTATTAATTTAATGTCAATAAAATTTATGAGAATTGATATATATATATATATATATAAATTAATATAACAATTTATTTATTAAGATAGTTTCCGTCGCACGGGTTACCCATTAGTTTATTTTAATAGTAAATAGAATAATAATGATTTTTTGTTTTTAGTAAAAAGAACAGCTGTAAGTGGAATAATAATATTATTATTTCTCCTAAAAAAAAGTGGAAATATTATTATTCGCGGGCGATAGAGTGGCGGTGTGTTGGGTTTAGGGTTTAGGGGGATTGCAATGGGGTCGAGACCAGAGTTAGTGGCACCACCGGAGATATTCTACGACGATACCGAAGCACGCAAGTACACCTCTTCTTCCCGTATTATTGAAATTCAGGTTTTCCTTCTTCTCTATTCCTTTCTCTTTCAAATCATATCAATTGAATTCTGATCTAACTCATGACCTAAACAGGCTTCACTTTCAGAACGAGCACTTGAGCTACTCGCTTTACCTGAAGATGATGTTCCTAAATTACTCCTCGACATTGGTATAATTTCAATTCACTTCTTTTTCATTCATTCGTTATATACACTGCGCGATGATTTGTGATTTCTGAATGGTCCTTTTATTTAGGTTGTGGATCGGGACTCAGCGGTGAAACAATCTCAGAGAATGGCCACCATTGGATTGGTCTCGATATTTCACCCTCAATGCTTAGTATGATTTCCTTTTTCTCTATTTTTTCTTTCTCTTAAAGTATTGTAACTATTTTTCAATGTTTGTAATTTTATTTTACAATTGTTAACTCGTAGACATTGCATTGGAGCGAGAGGTTGAGGGTGACCTTTTACTCAGTGACATGGGTCAGGTATAATAATATTCACCTGATTTAAGCTTTTTTGTTGTTGTTGTTGTTTTTGCTGCTGTTTGTCTCAATTTAATGTTAATTTGCTCTGAACTCTGTCAGTTTCCTTTTCCGTGTTATTGATACTGTGTGATCTTTTTCATTACAATGTTCAAATGCAACGATTAACTTCTCCATGTGTAATAAAAATAAATAACATGCATGCTCTGCACCATGCCTTTCGCTTTTATCTTACTCCTTATCTTTGGTTTCAGGGTTTAGGGCTTCGTCCTGGAGTTATTGATGGGGCCATCAGTATATCTGCTGTTCAGGTGGGCTTTCGATAACAATGAGAAAATTAAACTAGAAAAAATTATGAGAATGTGTCAGGACTATAGTTTCGAGTTTAAAGTTACACAGAAACCATTTAGTGTTATTATAGACTTATAGTTTACTTGTCACAACTAACAACCAGTTTCCCTATTTTGAACCGGGTTTGATTAAGTCATGCTTCTTTACCAAATTTGATTGGAGCATGTCTCATATTCATTACTAATTTTGTGCACTCTCGAATGATAATGCAGTGGTTATGTAATGCTGATAGATCGTCTCACAACCCTCGGTTAAGATTGAAGTATGCTCCTTTCCTTATTTATATACCACTTTTTTGTTGTTTCAATACCCATTGTTTATTGAATCTCTTAAAACTCTAAGCATACAGTAACATGCAGGGTTTTTCCACATATTTTTATGACTTGTGCCATCTACGTTACAATTGGACTATGCTGAAAGTTTTCACGTTTAAACTGTCACTCAAATACCATCTAATTTGTATTCTTTTGTAGGGCTTTCTTTACATCTTTATACAAATGTTTGTCCAGTGGTGCTAAAGCAGTATTTCAACTGTATCCTCAAAATGTAGCCCAACGTGAATTAATTTTGAATGCTGCAATGAATGCTGGATTTGGTGGTGGCATAGTGGTGGATTTTCCACACAGGTATGAAAATCTTGCAATACTACTGGGGCTCTTTGTTTCATCAAGAATAATCTGCCAGAAAAATGTTCATGTTATATTATACCATCTGCTGATATAAAGTAAAAGAATATTATGGAACTTGGGCGTTCTCTGAGATCCATTCCTCTATTCTCCTGTGATGTTACTGCTTGTTTTTGCTTAACATTATTTGTGAGAATATATGAAGCCCTTACACTCTGTAATTGCTAAAGTGTCCACATGGTATTTGTATATGAGACACTTTTCGATGCTTTGGTAGACAACTCTGAAAACATCTCTTGATGTTTTTATACACCCTTGTTTTAAAGTTGTGAAAGAAAATTTAGAACATACTACATCATACTCCTTTTTGTTCATTCTTTGAGAATATATAAAAATAAGGGGGACATAGCTGTGGTATTTTAGTGTGCAGATGTATGTAATCTATTTGATGTTGGTGATGACTTACTATTTTTCTTGGTACAAGGTGACGACTTACCTTAATTGGCATGGTGAATTAGATAGAATCTATGCTTTTATGGATGATACAATTAGTATTAGACAGTGAATAGAGTCTGAACACATATTTTGAGTAGGATTATTGATGTTTTCTGATATTTTGATATTGGTTAGGTTAATTGGATACATTTGGGACTTATTTACCATGATCTTAATATATATATTTTTATGGATAAGAGAAGGATGTCTGTGTTTTTTTCCACCATCATAAGTTTTATATAAAAATTTGGGTTAATATATCTCGGTCGTATCGTATCTTATGTTTTTAAGAATTTTCCATATTTGTGTTGTATCGTGCTCATATCGTATCAATTATATTGGCTTCATAGGTGAGAACCATCTGAAATATATTAAATGTCTTACTGAATCATCTTAGAAGAATTGTGTACTTCCCCAATTGTACCCGAAAAGCGAACCATCTTAGCACATGTTGAGATGAAAGACGAGACAAAGATAGATCACAAATGTGTAATGCATCGATACATACATTGTCACATCGTTAATTATATGTAATCCTCATTCATTCCTATGATCTTCCACCTTTACTATATGTAACACTTCTAATAGAAAAATTATGATAGCCCAGTGTTATATATTTGTGTTTTGTTTGATTTTGTTTTCAGTATTGATTTCTTTTGAAAAGAATTATTTCCTAGCCTTCTTGAGCATGATTTTTCACTAACTGGAGAACAATTGTCTTATGTTAGTTCTAAGAAGAGAAAAGAGTTTCTTGTTCTCGCATGTGGCCAACAATCAATGAATTCATCCTTGACCATAGGTAAAACTGAAGACGAGAAAGGGTTCTCTGATCATGATGATGAAGATGAAGATGAAGAAAACCACACAGTAAGTCTCACCACATCTATGTACTCAATTCATGGATGAAATAGATGTAATGAATGTTTTTTAAAATTCATCCTTCTAAAAGCATGCCTTTCGTTACAATTTATGCTTTTATTTTGTTGATTAGTTTGTTTAATTTATAGATCACACTACCTATTCATAAATTGTATATGGCTCCTCTAAAGAATGAAACTTACTATACATGGTAAACAGGTAAAGTAAGAAATATTGATTGATGAACAAAATCAAAGTTAATATCACATGCATATAATTTAAATTATGGATGTGTTAACATATCATTTGTCAATTTTATCATCAGTGGTTACGATGTTTTATGTAAAGTGAGACCTCCATTTTGAGGTATTAAAACCCAATAAATTTATTTCAGATTTTTAAAATGCAAAATATTATGATAATTTTCTTATGTAGATGCAATCCGTCCTCTCTGCCATGAGCTTATAGTTTGTTTAAAAAAATACTGCAGGTATGTTTCTCAGACAGGCATAGAAGACCCTTTAAGAAACAGAAAAATAATAAAAATGGTAAGGGAAGGGAATGGATACTGAGGAAGAAAGAGCAGATGAGAAGAAGAGGAAATGATGTTCCTCTAGATACCAAGTACACAGGTCGGAAAAGGAAGGGTCGATTTTGATATTTTTTGGCATCTGCCCCAAAGTGCTACATATTTATTCTGCATGTTTGTATCCTGAATTATTTTGTACTTTTTTAATAGAGATAATAAAATCTCTCATTTTTGTCCTGAATTATTTTGCATTTTTACAAGTAGTTTTTTACGTGATAGTAATGTTAGCTGTGTCTCGATTTTACGTTTTATCAATATTTAGCCTTGTGGTAATTTTATGATTTAGTTTATCATGTGAATGATATATCAGATGATGGTTGTATAACATTTACGAAAAGAAAGAAAGTCGTGCATACTAAAGGGGGTTTTAGCAATCTAGAAAATCAAGGTCATTTTCGTAAAAAAAATCGGTCATTTCCGTAAAAAAAAATCACCCTGATTATAAATGTTTCTAAACATAATAAATGGAACACTGATGATAATTTTACTAGATTTCAAATGTAAACAATTATCGAGTCAATTTTATTTAACACTTTTATAAATATTTAAAAGCAATACTAGCATAAATATTTAAATACTATTTTATCAGTAGTGTTATATAACATGAAGCTTTTTTTGTTGTTGAAATTTCCTGACGCTGACGTGGTACGGTTTATAAAAATAGAGATCGATTTAATTTTAGAGTTGAAGCGGAAAACACAGTGAGTCAAGAATATGACTGAAAAAATCAAAATCCAAAATCCACTTTTTGATTTAAGGAAAAAGAGTGGAGTTTATGAAAGGATGTTTCTGGATTTTGGGGTTTGTAGATATTTTTAAGTGAGGGAAAGAAGACGATAAAGAAATAAAACGGTTTCTATTTTTTCCTGCATAATAATGGCAAAACCGAAAAAAGTCTATTGGTATAATAGCAAAAATGGAAGTGCGAAAAATAAAACCCTACTTTGAAGTTGTTTTTATCTGGGCTAATGACATAGTGACAATAATAGGCCCATCAACATAATTCAAGACCACAAAATTGCATTCCAAAAAACCAGACACAGTCTTATGAACCCTAAACAAAACATACGAGGATCAGAACAAACAGTAATCTTGTCGATGCATGCATGGCTGAAGTGAACAACAACACTCTAGTCGTGAGGAAACCTTGTTTTGATCTTCCAACCGGTTGCCCTCAATGTCTCTCTGCTTACATCTATCTCCATTTCGCTCAAATTCCATTCCAATTGAAATTCCACTTAAACCATCCTCATTCCGGTAACTAACTCCCCTTTTCCTTCTTTCTTCTTTTCTGTCATTTAGCTTTATGGCTTTTCACTCCCATCTCATAAAGTTTCAATTTCTCTTTTTTACATCATGGGTCTAGATTTTTTTTTCTTTCAATACTAATGTTTAAATTGTATTCTATGGCTTATTGTGTTTTGTTTAGATAAAATTCCTTACTTTGAGTTTGGTGACAATGTGGCGTATAATAATGAGAATGAAGGGATCATTGAATGCTTAAAGAAAGATGTTGGTGTAGTTGATTTGGACAGTGAGGTTTCTTCACTACCTAATTGGATATCAATCAAAGCAATTATTACCACTTGGCTTGATGAGGCACTTGCTTTTGAACTTTGGGTTGGATGTGAAGGTTCTTCTGCTTATAGTATCTATTATTCTGATCTTCCTTGGCCTATAGGGAAGGTCCTATCTTGGAAGAAATCTCGTTGGCTAAAGTTGAAACATGGGATAACTGATGACAATGCTGATGTGAAGAAAGAAGAGGTTAGTTTTTCTTCTCACCAATAACTGTTTGTTCGAATTTCTCTACGCGACATTGTTATATCGCTGCCTGTTTGTTCATCTTTGTACCAAATAGCCGCAAATTTCATTGTTTTACCATAATTTGGCTTCATTTCTTGTTACTACCTTGAGTACACTATTTTCATTGTTTTCTCCCTGTGCTTAATAGTTTAAGTCTTTTGTGTGATTTTCTCTTTGAAATGGTATTTATGTATGGCTTTTAGTGATGGACAGATATATGGGAGAGCAAGTTCTGCTTATGAGGCTCTATCAAAATTGGTAGGTGAAAAAAACTACCTATTTGAGGACAGGTGAATCTTCTGCCTGAGTTATACTTATATGTGAATTTGTGGTGTAAAACTTTGTTATGCAATATGTTGGCAGTACTTTGGTGTCATTTTCATTTTTAGAGCAAAAATTGACTTTGACATCTTGGTTCTGTATTCACATGCTTTATGCTTTATTTGGCTTATGCAGTCCATCAAGTTTGGATGCTATTTTTCTTGCGCATGGACTTGTTGTTCTTCAAGCTTTACCTGTAAGTGTTGCTGCCAGATATCAATCGACTGTGTTTATAATGCTTGTTTTAAGGTAGTTGTGGATATACCGATATACACTAATGCTGCATAGGCTACACGCCTATCCCAATAAATTAAGTTGGACTTACATAGTTATGATAACGTTTAATACTTTGGGAGCTATGTGAAGTTGGTCAGATTCTCAGATTGTGAATAAATGCTGTTTATGGCACTTCATTGGGTGAGGGAATAAACCACATTAGCGAATATCTGTTTATGAAATGTATTTCCAAATGCTTGGCTGCTAAATTGTGTCAATCAATGAAAGATACTTAATTAAGTAAGAAAAAGGTTTATGTTCAAAAGTTTCAATCTTAAAAAAAAAAAAAGAATAGTAATGCTGGCTACAAAGTATAAACAGACAAGACTTGGAATAAAAGGCCAATCTTTCTGCTAACCTCAATTCCACTGTTCTTTTTAGACCTGCTAAACTATGTGTTTTGATTTTATTTTTTCTTTTACTCTCGTGTTACTTGGTTGTTTTTGTATCACATATTACATGATACTTTTGTTTGAGAAGATTCTAACTCTATGCTTCATTTATGTACCATTAGGAATCTTCGACACTGCGGATCAAATTTTTGGAACATGATAATTTAGTTAGATATGTTAAAAAATGTAAGACAGGACTTAAAGAAGGTGGTACATCTCCTTCATCCAGTCCACAATTTCATACAGATGCGTCATCATCGGGTTCCAGAAGTCAATCAACTCCGAGTAAGAAATGTCGATGATTTTGTTAATGCACAAAACCAGGAGTTATGATTATGTTATTTTACCATAACACAATGCTTTATCAAAATTGCGTTATGATAGATAATCAATTTTATTTCTTTGAATAATAGCGAGTTAACTATTCTCATTTTCAATGTTATTTTTAATTTAAATATGTGTCTTTTTGATCAATACGGACATTGTTGTAAGTTTTAAATTTCAATTGAAACTTCTAAATTCATATGAATCACTATGCAATTTTTACAAAATCAATTTTTATTTAAGCTAATTTCTATATACTATATTTACAAAATCAATTTTTATTTTACTGTGAAAAAAAGAACAAGTTAGTCTAGCTTTGTAATAACTGATGCGTACTTGATTAAAGATTTATTGGCTTAGATTTGTGCTCATGTTTGCATAGTTAAACTAGAAATAGCATATTAGTGCTCGTAGTTATTTCCTTAGAAGTTTTGGACATGTCTAAAATCTTTTCATGTGGATAATACAATATTCTGTGAAATTTTATCAATTCAAAGTACAAAAGTGTGAGAATTTCATGTTAGAACACTAAAATTAATAGAGAAGTTGTTTCTATATGCTTGTATTTATTTAGTTTCTTGTATTTATTTATTTAGTTTTTTATTTTTATTTTGCAAATTCAGACTATCAAGCCTTGTCACTCTTCATGAAGTTTGATTTATCGTTTTTTTTCTAAATTAGGATCAAAGTCTAAGAGCAGGCCGAAAAGAGAGAAAACAGAGGAGGAGAAAACCTTAAAAAGGAAAGGCAGATATTTTTTGGCAGCACAATTGATTGCCGTTGTTGTTTTTGTCACCCTTATGACATTTGATTATGCTGAAGTGGAGGAGCTTGATCATGTTGATGAAGGCCATGATCACTGACTTCGCGGAGAATAAAATTAAGGCTGATAAAAACAAGTGTCTCATACACTTTCTATACTTTGCAAATGAAAATGGGAAATTACCATTTATTACTATTTACATATGATCCTTTTTTGTTTGTATTCATAGAATCATAGTCTTATTTGATCAAACAGATTCATCCATTACCAAAGGAATAATGTCTTGAGTGAACCTTTGAGTTTTTCGGCTTATACAAGATTTTGGAGAAGTTTATGAAAGGATGAGCTTAAAAAAAAGTTTATTTTAAATGCATAGTTACTCTTTCAAACACATACCATTTGAATGATGACACTGATCAAATGTCACCTGTTTTGAAAATTAACTGAATAATTATGATAATGAAAATAAGATTTATTCATGTTGATATTATTTACTTTATAGACTTTAATTAAATTATTCACTCTAGATAGAATCTAATGAAAAGGGCTGATCTACTATATTGTTTTGACTGTTTTTTCATTTTCTTTTAGCTATTGAATACTGTTGGCTGCTATGAACGAAAGAAAAAATCCCAACTTTATATTGGGTTAGATCAAGTTCTTTTGCTTTGTGACTTGATTAATTGTGTAAAATAGATTTAGTTTCTAGTGAACAATGTACTCTTAATTAAAGAGTTAGAACATTGCTAAAGTAAGTCATCTCAATCAATAAAAAAATCAACTGTTTATGTTTTGTGGATATGAAGATATATCATGATTAAGTTATTTCGTTTTTACTCTTTAAAGTAAGAGTTAAATTTGTAAAAATTTATCTTTATAACCAAAATATGTTACTAATTATTTAAGAAATAATTTTTTCCAACAAAGCGAAAAAAGGGAAAAGATCAAAAGAAAATGAAAGAGTATCAAAAAATTGAGAGCTTCTTTCTCTTGTTTGAACTAATAAAGAAAGGTCCTCCTGAGAATTACATCAAAACTCCTCTTTCCTACTACTCATAATTAAAAAATTGAAAAAAATAAAAAGAAACTCTACCAAGGGA
>NC_021166.2:2552332-2611524 GCF_000331145.2 Cicer arietinum
TAAAACCTTTCCCTCCATCTAAACCTACCCTTAAAATAACTAACCAGCTAACTAAAATAGTAAAAATCATTTGTATTCATTTTTCAGCCTCACAAGTTTTATGCAACTTAACACTTTCCCATTGTTTAATAAGTTCATTGTATCCCTTAGCAGAACTAATAGCAAACTCTGCCATTGAGTTCATAACACTTGACATTCCACCACAAAGTACCTTAATACCAACCTCTCCCAATTTCTCGCTACTCATTGCCAATTCTCCTCCTACCTGACCAACTTCCACCATATCCATATTTTCTTTGGATCCAATTGTCGTATTTTGCACATTATCTTCTCTTTGTTGTTGCGCATGAAAGGACCCTAATCCGTCTGCTAAAAAGTCGATGCCATCAAGCACAGCTGCTTCTTGTACGCCGTCTAGACGTCTTGACCACTGAACACAAAGTCCAAACAAAGGTTGAGTACAGCTCGACCTTCGAGGAGAGCATACTAACTTTGATGCATCAGGCTCGCATGTCATACACCGGAGAAGCCATCCAGTTAGAGCATGAATGTAGGATCTCTGAGAAGTGATCCATACTTCGAATGTGTTTCGCCAGTTCCTTAACTCAGTTTCAAGATTAGAGGCTGAGCGTGCGAACCTGATTGGATCAATTATTGCCATGGGAGACTGCTTTCTGGCATCAAGAACGGTGGCTAGAATAATCTTGGCTTCGTCTAAGGTTTGCTTCTGTGTCTGATGGCATTCTGCCATCACTTTCCACATCTTTGCTAGCCTGTAGTTTGTATATGTCAGAATCAGAAAGTCATGGTGTTTTATGTCTAATTACATTACAAGGCATTATAGTGTGGTATATCTAGGATTGTTCATGCATTGGTTTGGTTCAGGAAGAAAACCGAACCGAACAATTAATGTTCCATCCCTGTGCCCTGGTCCTGTATTTCCGAACTGAACTGAAACTACCGTTACAAAAAACTAAATTATACCAAGTGCTATCATTGACATTAACTGATATTAGGACAGTCAAAAAATAAAAAATTGAACTGAACCAAGACTGTGTAGAAAAACAAAAAAACCAAACCGCATTGAAAAGTACCGAACTGAATCAAACTGGTATAGTTCCGTTTGTGAACTACACATCACAGTTCCTTTTTTACGCGGTTTGGTTTAGTTTTTGGTTCTTTTAACGGCCCCTAGCTATATTTGCATTAGATATGTTGTACGTAGAGTGTGTCATCCATCTCCTTTAATATTACAGTATACTGTTTATGTAAAAATCAGAAACAAGAGCTGAAGCATAACAATCACAAACTGAGTTTGTAGTTTTATTAGGACTAGAAAACGAAAGGCATGATCAAAAGGTCTGCACCAAAGTAGGTATATAGTCTTTACGTAGACAAGATTAAACAGATGATGTGTAAATCTGATGGCCCTAATGCTAAGTATTCTAGAAAGCAATGATATGGTTTAACAATAACATAATGGAAATTTATCAGTTTGTTAAATTTTTTAAGGGGAAAAATAATTAATGATTTTCGTACGTACCCTAGCATCAATTCAAGAAGTTGGGGGTGCAACTCTTCATCCCTTAAAGTTTCAATTCTCCTTGAAATAGATTCAACTGAGTGTAATGAAACTGTTATTTGTGTATGTAGATCTCTAATCGCTGCTCTTGTTTTATCCACAGAAGAGGGTTCCTCTCCTTTTACATCATGGTTCCTTAGTTGCAGACATTTCTTCTCGTATGCAAGTCGAGCACGTTCTCCAGACTGTTGAAGAAGAAAGTGAACATAGCATTAACTTTCCTATTATTAATATTGTATGCCATCTTAAGCACGGTGACCTGTAATCTGTAGCACCGACCTTGCTGACCAAATGCATGCCTGGTCTTTGACACCGACATGATCGGCAAATGTGATTATGTTCAATTAATTCATTTTCTCAAATTATTAGCAATATCGACGTGTCAGTGTTAGTGTTCAACGGCCTACAACAATAATAATATGATAGACTAAAAGAGAAACTATTGAACTAAATTAAAAAGTTGAAGTTGGTATCTGTTACATAAGAAAGTTTTATACTACAATTAGAGGCGTTCTGATTTGAATATTATACCCTATATAAAAAATTACAGAATTAAATTAAAATGTGGAATTTGATCTTATATGAAATGCATTCAATAGTTCACTAATAGAAAGAAGTTCAGAATTATACCCTAACTTCCTCATAGAGCTTCTTCTCCCATGCATATAGCCTGTCTAATGTTGACTGGTGACTAACAGAAAACACACAATGTTCTTCCGATGGATCATCGATGCCATCATAATAACCTTCATCCCTAGTGATTGAAGAATTTGTTATAATTTTCGATGAGGGCGAGCGATGAGAAGCTGAGCGAAAAAGAGCTACCGGGTTCAACAATTTTGATGCTACAAAAGAAATATAATATAAACTTATATTCCAAAAAATTTACAAATATATACATGGAATGAAAGAAAATATGATCTACTAAAACCAAATGGGGACTTGAGAATAAGCAAGATCATTTCAGTAAACAATGCAAACACATCTTCTATAATTCGGCTCGAGTTTGGATAGCGAAAAGAAATGCATTCACCAAATGAACAGCAAAGTTCATGTTTTCCTTCATAAATAATCATTTTGAGAATGAATGTTATTCTTGAAACTTTAGGCTATGGAACAGTTATGAACAATATGAAATGAAGAAGCATGAATGAACACTTTCAACAAATAGAAAATATAAAATTGTGCACTTTCACCAAACCTGACAGTTCCTTAGAATTGGATAAATATTGGGATTTCTTGGCCTCTAACAATGCTGAGACAGCATTGGCTGCATTGAATATAACTGTGAATTGAGCTTCAAGATCCCTTATAACTTCTGCCATATTTCCCGGCCTTCGGTTCACGTAAACCGTAAAACCAGGCGTTTCTTCCTCACCTTCTTGATTATCAATTGCCATTTCTTTATGGATGGATTCCATGTGACCAGCAGTTTGAGCTTTTGATACTTGAAAACACTCACTGCCATTGCCTTGTGAGTCTGATATATCTTTTGCAGTTTCGGTTTTAACATCTGTTCCATCCTCATTCTTTTCCTCTTCTTCCTCATGTTCATCAACATCTTCAACCATGACTTCTTCTTTAGAGGAGTTTACATCAATTTTGTTTTCTTCTTCTGCTACATTTCTCTTTACAACAAAACCTTCTTGTTCAGTATTTACTTCCTCCGATTCCAAGTCTGGTATTCCTTCTTCTTCGCGAACCTGCCTCAGTCCTCGGTTCTCATCATCCATTACAATCTGATCATAGGTACTTTGAGTAGGGTAACCATAATTGTCCAACGACGAAAACAGGTTCCACAAAGAATCCCACTGAGAAGACTGAGGTGGAGGAGGAGGAATAATAGGCCTATTATTATTAGGAGAATAAGCAAAAATCGAAGCATTCACAGGCGGCGATTGCATAGCGAAAAAACCATCAACATCATATTGGTGCATTGGAGAATATGTTTCGATTCGAACCATTTCGGGTGATGGAGGCCTTTCCTCAACCAAAATTGGTGGATTACCACTCGGCCTTAAGTAATTAACTTTCAAAGTTGTAGTATCTGGTCCAAACTCAATCACTGTTGGACCGAATGAAGAACTTTTCGATATCGGAATGAATGCAGGACTAGTTTTCTTCTTGGAAGGCGGTGTCATGAATGAATCCAATGAAAACTCAAGTGCTTCATCTCCTTCAAAATAATCAAGCAAAGCAGCTGATACTCTTTTTAGAGACTGAATGTATGCTATATGTCCAGTTGCAAATTGAGTTCTAAACTCAACAGCTTCTTTTATGAATCTTTTTCTATCTTTACAAAGCTTAACTGCTTCTTCATCATCTAACCTTGATTGAGAACACCCCATCTTTATACTTTAAAACCCTACAAATTTATATATCTCAGCCTTGCATTTCAAATGAAATCAAATAACTTTCTTCTATATATCCTCAAAATTTAATCTGCAGAACCAAGAAAAATCAATATAAAAATTAAATTGAAAAAAAAAATTAAACATTAATTTTAGTAATGTATCAGTATCAATGATAATAAAGTTTGATGCTTTTCTTTGTTTTCAAGTAAGGGCTATTGAAAATTGAGACTGGCCAAAGATTCCTGAAGAATAATCCTTTTTCTTCTATGCTTTCAAGAAAACAAAACTATGTTTTTAATACAATGCGAAAATATTAACAAAGCTTGGAACTTTCGATATGGGTTTTTCTTAAAACTCCAAAAAAATAAAACACAGACTATAAAGGAAAAGTAATCAAGAGTCACATTGGAACAAAAAATAGAAAGAAAAAAATGAATTTAGAAAAAGGGTCACAAGAAGAGATGATAAAGAAGGTATTGGGTTTGTTTGAGAATAGAAATGAAGAGTGAAGTGAAGCTGAGAATGAAGAGAACTGTACCTGGCGACAGCGGGAGGGAACAAGATGGAGCTTTGATTCAGAGAGAGAGAGAGAGAGAGAGAGAGACGTTGAGAAAAGCAACGGTCAAAACATAGAGGAAGAATGAAACATGAGTTTGTTGGGAACAATAAAGTGACAAATTTTAAAAGAAACAAAAATATAAATGTGTTCATGTGTGTTGGGAACAATAAAGAGACAAAATTTAAAGAAATAACATCAAGAATATATATACACACAAATAATTAAATAATATTTTCTTTGATAAATAAATAATTTTTAAACTATCTTTTTTCCTTTTTAAATTTTTAAGAACCAATGCACAGTATGCGGAGATGTTATTATAATACATATTTGATGAGCTAAATTAAAGTTATTAAATAATATGTAAATCACTGATTAAAAATGAATAAATAAAATAGGACTAAAGACTTAAATTGGTTCTTAACATTTTAAATACGGATAATTTTAGTCTTTAAGAAAAAATAACATCTAAAATAATCTTTATGTCATAATATTAAAAATCGATTATATATAAATATTTAGTCTTTATAATATATGTAATATTTAATTTTGAAATTAAAATTAAAATAATATTAAGAGGAATTAATTTGACCTAAAAATATTTATGCATCAACAATGATATGTAATTATCGTTACCTCATACTTGAGCAAAAAAAAAAAAAGTTAATATCAAATATATATCAAACTTAATGCAAGCTTAATATATCCCTTTTATGTATTTATCAAGGATCAGTTTATGTATTATTTTTTCTCATGCACTAAAGTGACTCATATTAAGATACCTTGGACCAATTTGAATGTTTACTAGTAAAATAATTTGTTGCAGGTGTAGAGTTGAATTGAGGGTTTTTTTTAAATAATTTTTTTTTCAAAAAATTTATTAAACTACTTTCTTTTAAAAAGTATGTACTAAACTAAGAAAAGAAATAATCGCCATTTGTAAGAGATCATGAAAAGCAAGACCGTCTCAAATATTTTAAAAACATGTTTTATTTTTAAAAATTGAATCTTTAATAAAAAAAAGTACAATTTTAATTATTAAAAAATATTAAAATAAATTTTAGCCCTTATAAAATTTAATTTTAGTTCTTATAAAAAAAATCTCAATTTTTTAGTCTCTAATTTTTTTTTATCACTCTTAGTTGCTATTTTGAGAAGGTTTTTTATTGTAAAAAAACTGATACTTTTAGCCTATAAAAAAATCTCTAGAATCAAAATATAGATTAGAAGTGAATAAAACTTTGTTAAAGACTAAATTTAAAATGTTTAAATTTATAAGTATTGAAAATATATTTAACAAAAAAAAAATCACCTTTATATTATAAAATAAATTTTTTTGGGGTCCTTACAATTTAGGAGCTCATTTTTAGGGAATAAACTTAAAATTTTGTAATTTTTTAGAGATTGAAAATATATTTAACTTAAAAAAATAATCTTTATATTAAAAAATTAATTTTATTTGGGGCTCTTATCAATTATAGACCATGTTTTATTGAATTGTTTGCACAATTCTCATTTTACAATGACTATTTGACGTTCTTTTTAAAAAATAAAAAAACTTAAACAAGCCCCCTTTTAAAAAGATACTTTATACTACTAAAAAAAATTATACTTTTTTTTATCAACAATTATACGTAAAAAAAAAATGACTGGGGTACACACTATATGATAACAACATCCGACATCATTAATTTTTTGTTGGTATTCATAAAAAATTGCATTAACAAGATTAAATAGGAATGTTGTAAGTTTAACACTCAACAAGTAATGTGATTCGATCAAAACTGATATTCTTTTATTGTGCATGAAACAATAAACTCAAAAGAGGTGCGACCAAAGAAAATTGTGTGATTGTCGGAATTTTCAAACTATATATGTGTCTTGTTTACATGTTATGATTGCATATTCTTATACTCGTCAAAACTATTTAGTGCATCTGTTTGACATATACAAAATTGTTAATGTATTAAAAAATTGCAAAGAATAATTTTTACATATATCTAACGAATGATATTAACCCTAAATGAAAGTGAAATCATGGATCACAATCTTGAAACACATAGAAGTAAAAGAGAGCGTCCAAATAGTATCAAACTGAAATAAACGACATAGAAAAAGTGCTAAAAAAATACAAACTATGTCGATTAACTGAACATACTAAAAAATATTTTTTAAATATTAGGTACAACTCTAGTTGATTTATGTAACTTTTGTGCATTGATTTTTAACAAATTTAATGAATTATATTATAATATTAATTTTCTACCGATGAAAAAAAATTGTGGTATAAAGTGCCCTTTCGAAAGAGGATTTCTTTTAGTTTTCTTTTTAATGAAATTTTCATAGTAAAAGAGGATGTTCTTCAATTTTTTTTAAATGACGATTATCCTTTTTTTTTTAAGTACGGTAATTTAATATATATTTTTTAAAATAAAATAGTTTGATTTTTTTTTTCCAAAAAGAATTATTTAAAAAAATAACTTAAATCGAAGGACGTAGAAAACCCAACACATAAGTCGTATTAACTGTTTTAATTTTTTTTTTGTCTGTATTGTCTTATATTTTATTAACAATAGCGATGATAAAACATTTATTGTAAAATTATTTATAACGATCAGACTCTATATTGTTATTACGGTGCTTAAAATTCACAATTTTGGTACTATTTCATGAGGGGGAAATTTTAGTAGTTTAGATTGAACCATCAATTTTTTACATCTAACTCTTTCAAAGTCCTAACTAAAATTATTGAATTACTTCGAAAACTTTCAAGTAAATGAATCTAATACACCAAATTAATCAACTTTATATAAAACAAAAGACTATTTTGAAATTTGAAATATCAATATAATTGGAATTTAATTGGGGGAAGTGTCAAAAGGCAACAATGATTTTTAAGTGTTGTAAAAAAAAAAACAAGTATTTACTCGAATTTTAATGGTACGTGGATGCAGACTGCACAGTGGTAGCAAACACGATTAAGTGGTGCCTTAAGCCCAGTTTTAGTAGTTAAGCCCATTTTGTTAGCGCGCTACGTTTTCCCAATAGTCATACTCTTCCCAAACAGTGTCAGGTCTTACTTTCTGTATTAGTCTTCTGCTGTTCTTTGGATTCTTATACATGTTCAATGTGGTCCATAATAAACTGATAACTATTAAAGTGGTCGTAATAGATATAATTTTTTTTTCATAAAAAAAATAAAGAAATATTTTTTTTTTTAAATTACTCCATCAATCTTAACATAATTGATCTTATTTATAAAAAAATTGTCTCAAAATAATTTACTATTTCAATTTTCGATTGTAATTTTTAATTAATATTATTATATTATTTTTAATATAATATTTTGTACTATACATTTATGAGTAATATACACACATTTAAAAAAGATAATTTAATAAAAATATTTTATTTATATATATTTTTAATATGTATGAAATAATCTGACTTATTTGTTTTGGAAATACATTTTTTGACTAGTGCTTTCAAATTTTGTTAGAAAAACAAATGAATCACACCTACAAAGCTTCACGGGAAGTAGGAATTGTTCTATGGAGCTTAAAATCTCTTCACTATGGGAAGAGAGAGGGACACATTGTGAGTATCATTCATTTGTTTTAGAAAAATATTTGAAAATAGTTTGTGATGGTGTGACCTCCATGGATGATCACCTAGTCTCTTTTGTGGAGCTTCGAATTGTCAAGGGTAAAGATGATGAGTAAAAAGATTTAATATGTAGAGACTATAATAAAATCACTTCAAACTCAAATTGATTATACGTGATATCTGATTTGTCTAAATTAACTATAAGTTTGAAAGTCTTTTGATCAACGAAAATGATTTTAATAATGATAACACGTATCTTTAACTTTAAGAACATCACTTTGAGACGATGAAATATATTATGTTTATTGAGACGACAAACAATACAAAATTACACACAACAACGAGATCATAAAAAGAAATACGAAAGAAAACTAAATTTGTATGAAAATCACATATTTAAATAAAAGAAAATAACAAAATATCTTGGAGGCACGATTTTAGACCCAAAAATACCTTATTTAAATGTATTAAAATTTAAAAAAAAATTAAATATATCTTTTATGAGTCATTTTAATTTTTAAATATGTCTTTTAATTAAATAATTTAGTCCTTAATTTTTTTTCTTTCACTTTAGTCTATAAAATTACTAATAAAGAGGCGTTTAAAAATGTGTTTGTAATTTTGATAAATTCAGATATTATAATATTTAAAAAACAAAATGATTATTTATTATTTTGTAGTACTATATATACAACAACAGTTAGAAAAAAATATGACCCTCACAAATCAAAATTTCTGTGTCTATCTCTAATTACTTATGACTACATTGACATAGTTCTGTTTTCTTCTTATTTTTCAACTCCAGTGTAAGTGATCTTACAACATTAAGCGAAATGTGTGATTCATTTATTGTAAAAGAAACACTATTTTTTTTTACCATGTTTCCGTTTATTTTATGATATTCCACTTTGTATTGAAATTTGATTATCAATGAAATGTACTATTGCAGTTTCAAAAATCAACAAAAGTAAAATTAAAGAAAATTAATATATTTAATTTAAAATTTAGATTATATTATATTAAACTTTTTATCTTACTTTTGCTTAAAATTGAAGGAAATATTGATTTACTTTCATAAAAAGTAAAATTTCAAGAGTAAAAAAAAACTTGGAATCTTTTAATTGATACCACCCAGTTGAATTATTGTTGATCTAAACTAAAAAATAGGGCGTGCGCATGCTTGATACGTTGTCCTTACCTTTTTTAGGAAAGAGATATCCCACTAACTAGACAGAAGACCAATTAAAATCTCTCTTTCTAACTATTATTGTTGCAATTGGAAAATAATGATTGGGAAGTCAAAGTAATATTTCGTTTGAAAATGGAATTACCCAAATATTATTTTTCAAAATTAAATTATGGATCGTGTATAAGAATGGGAAGGGGATTCAGCAAAATCCACTTAGTAATTAGTAACATATGAATGCTATCATATAATATGTCCCTATATGCTTTCTAACACGCAATAATTTAAGAACACGGCACTGTGCGAGATAAAGTGCCACTATAACAACTGTGTCACCTTTGACTCTAGCAACCAGAAAATTATTTGGTTATTGATTTTAAACTCCATTTTTTTTTTAAGATAGTAGCTGCGAAACTCACACACATACAAAGAAAGAAAAAAGATGAAAGGTATTGTGGGTTCGATTTATGCTTCAATAAATTTAATATTTTATTATTTAAGCGGTACTAACAGAAATAACTAGATTTTTTAAACATGTATTTTTTTTTAAGATATACTTTTTGTGACTTATTTATTTTTGAAAAATTTAAAATTAACATTTTTCATAAACTTTGTTAACTTTTTTATAAAGCTATTGTGAAAATGCGAAAGTGTTGTCGAATGCCACAAACGTACACAAAATGGTGGATTAGTGAAACTTGTCCACTAGACGTTGTTACTTGTTGAGCAATCATCATAGGGCCCAGCATCCTAACAGTGCTTTAGATTATTTATGGTACCAATTTCAATGACATAATCTTTTAAGAAAGCGGGTATAGTTCGTAGGAATATTTTGAGATTTGCATGTTTGATTTTACACGGAGAATAACAAAATTATATTATTCCATTGTAATTTTACAAAAGTTATATTATGTAATTTATATAAATAATTTATTATAATTTTGTCAATTATACGTAAAATTAAAGTTACACTAAAAGAATCGGTATTTTATATAATTTATTAAAAATAGGTTTAACTAACTTGTTTAGTCGATTAAACTAAAAACTAGCTGCCTATTTTAATCTATTGATATATTAATTGTGATTACAAGTCCCATAAAAAAAAGTAGATAATAAATACTAAAATTTGGAATCTTATATATATATATATATATATATATATATATATATATATGTCTTAAAATTTTCTATAAAGATATAATATTAAATTTAATAATAGTATGATATTGTTAGTACAATATATATATGCGATGATTTCTTGACTGGTCCCCTCATAATCCAATACAATTTATTTGAATTAAAATCTAATTGCGTTAGGTTAAATTAATTTGAAGTGAGTTGAATCATTGTTGATTTAATCACAATCTATGTATGAATGCATGCGTTGTTTTTTTACATAACATTAATTACACTTGAAATTTTATTCATTTAGTTAAACTAAATTAATAATTTATAAATTTAAAATTTTAAAAGCTTTAGCTAAATATATATCTCTTTTTATTAATAGTTTTTTTAAAAATAAATAATAATAGTTAAAAACTTTTACTTATACATTTTTATCAAAATCACATTGAGAACTTGGAATTGGATTATTTTTTCAAGAAGATCCAATTATTTTTGTGTTAGTTTTTTAGGCTCATCCCGAATTAATATATGGATGAATGGATAGTCTCATTTTAACAACTCTTACTTTTAGACAACTCTTAATTGAGTGGTTTGTAAAATCAAGAGGTTAATTTCCTTGTGTTTATGTCGTCATGGATTAGTCTAATGTATGTTATTAGCTTACGAATAAAAAATATTAAAACTGTAGTTTATTTTTGTCTAAAAAAATAAAAAATTCTATTTTATTTTTATTATTATTTTAGATGAAATAGCAAAAAAAGTCGCACATAATTGCGATATTCTATATTAAAATATAAAATATAATATTGTATTAAACAACTTATATTTTATCAGTTAAGTTACACATTACAATCAATCTTAATTCGTGTTTAAGGTATATATTAATGTGATTTGCTTATTTTTATTTAATTTTTCCTAAGATCGCTGATTTAAATATATATTATCATGCCTTATTTTAAAGAAACCTCATTTTAGAATTTACTTTAGGCTTACAAATATTTTAGTCCGGTCCTGTATTTTAGTATATTTTCTAATAATTTGTATCTTAAAGTAGCTTTTAAATTAGCAAAAAATAATAATTGCCACAAAAATTTCACTTTACCTCTAATTTTTTTAACTTTATTGTAGATTTAAATTAGCTAGTTTTTAGTAAATAAGTGTGCTCTAAGCACCAGTGAAAAGTGCTCTAAGTTCCCTACTAATTCCCTTAGCATATGATATATATGATAATGGAAAATTTTCTAACAATTGTATATTTTCCCTTACCTTCTTTTTTAGGTTGATTTTGTGAGACGATCTATTTGTAGTTTTTGATTGTATCAAAATTTTAAATTAGTGGTTAAAATATTTTTTTAAATAATTTTATAGATTAACAATAAAAAATATATTTAAAAACTAATTAACTAATTAAAAATATATTAAAAAATTAAAATAATTTATAAAAGATGTATTTAAAAAATTTTGATATATTTCAAAAACTATTGTAACAAAAATTCAAGGAACAAAATTAAATTATTGATTACTCCATCTTTACGTAAGAAAACTCTCCCCATGTGACCTTTTACTTTAGAAAATACTTCCTTTGCTGATGCCAATTGTATCCTTAATTTTGTTGCCCAACTCATTCTTGAATCGATAATGTATCCGATAAGTAAATTCCGCACTATAAAATTAAATATATTATCTTGAGCATTTCCAACTTTATTTATATACATATCTAATTATCTCTTACTTTCTTCCTTGAATCAGCTCCACTCATCTTTAATTATTATGTTGGATAAATAAGCACTACCACAAAGCTTTCAAAAGATCATTTAAAGTGGAAGATACATGCCTCAAAAAATAAAATAAGAAATTAAATAACAATATATGACTCTATGTTTGGTAAGGTCATAACATGAAACCTGTTTGTTTCCTTAGTGCAGGCAGGGGAGCAAATAAAAATTCACATAGTAAACATTTTAAAATGTATATGCTACACTATGTTGGGTATTGAGAGACCATAAGAGGATTAGCTTATCAGTTAATATGATAAGTTATCAAAACTCAAGTTTATATGATAAGTTATCAAAACTCTTAAAAGGTGTGTATGTAATAAGTATTTTTATACAAAGTTTAGATGAATTGAATTTCAGAAGTTATAAATATCAGAATTCATGTTAAATAGAGGATATAATTTAAAAGATAAAACACAAAATTAACTGTCAGAGATCATAAAAAAAACACCAATAAAAATAGAAACTCTCTTCAGAATATTTTTTTTTTATAGGGAATCAAAATTAGGTGATTTCCCACTAAAAAGTACTCACAGATATTATTCAAACACTTGTATAGAGGAATGTATGCAAAAGCTTTTTATAATAGATAAGAAAAAATAATTACTTTTGCGTAGACGTAATATTTTAGATACAAAATTTAAGCACATTTACAAAAATAAAAATAAAAGATAGAAAAAAAATTAAATTTTTGTTTAAGTGTAAATTTTATGATTATTCAATACTTTTCGAAAAATAATATATTTATAAAATAAAAACATTTTAAGATTTTTTTTTTAAAAAAGTTATAACTCAAAACCCCAAATATACGAGATTAATTAGTTTTTTTTTCAAGATATAATATATTTTCTACTATTGTAAGTGCTTATAGTGTTAAAAATAGATCACTTTAGAATGGTTTTGATAAAAGTTGCTATCAATTTATTATATTTTATCGCGTATAATTTTTCTTACGTTTATTTTCTTAATTTTTGTATATAAGTGACAACTACTTTTATTTTATATAGAGAAAAACTAAAATTATTAAACAGTTGTTATTCAATGTTTTCTTTTGTGGGGACAAGAGTCCTATATCATATACCAATATATATAGGTCTGACATTACTTGACCTAATATGCATCTACGAATATTGGCCTAAAAAAAATTTACATGAAAATGATAATTTTGTAGTTTAAGTACATTCTTATCAAATAATATAAATTGTCCATCTACAATTTTTTATCAATTACTTACGTTTTTTTTTAAAAAAAATCCAAATTAAATGAACTTTAGATGAAATATATTTTGATTTCACGTTTTACTTGAAACTTTCGCAAGATTTCAAATTGAACGTGTCAGCCAAACACTACATATAGCTATACCAATTTTATGTATGTATTCAGTTAATTAGGTAAAGCAAGGTGTGGGTGAGTCATATTCTCATTAATAAAAACATTGCATCAAATAAAGACAAACGTTTATGGCTGGAGATTTATTTTGTTCAACACAACTATTATCAACCTTATAGCTTTTATACTCCGGTATAACTTCAACAACAATACATCAATATATATATATACATAATTGATAATTGAATTAAGAAAAAAAATTAAATTCCATTGTAAGATTCCACAGTTAGTGGAATGCAAACCTAACTCCACTATCCATTTGTCTACAATAATGTTGGATCTATATTCGCCACTGGGCTTCAGGGGGGGTCCATTAAGAGACAGGGTTTAAAGATGACCATGCAAAGTAATTTATAACAAATAAACATAATGAAGATATAGGGCTCCTCCAAGGGAAATAATGAAGGTATTACTCAGAAATTTGAAAATATGTGGACAATGAATTTTTATAGCTGTCAATGGAGAGACATTGTTACATCAAAATTAAGATAACTTTTTATTAAAATGTATAATTATCGACAATGACAATTGAATCAAATAAAGTTGGACGTTTCAGTTAATTATCGATAAAAGATATATAATTTTTAATTCTATTTTTCAGTCTTATAAAAGATATATTTTAAAATATCATAAATATCTAAATTGAACAATTTTAGGACCATGGAAAAAGCTAAGAGAAGGAGCAACAATTTGTTGCTAATGCAATTGTCAAACTCAACTAAATTCAATATGAAAATAAAGTCTCAAAGTCGAGGTAGTATGTTGTTATCAATTCATGATCTTTCCTCACTCAGAGCCTATTTCACTTATTTAGAATCTAATTAAGGCTTACTATATATTTTTGTAAAGTTGTTTCAAAAAGCTTTAAGTATCAAATAGGTATATTCGGAAATATTCTAAATTGTTGCCTTATTATATATAAGATATATTAATAAAGGAAATATGAAGTTGGAAAATCAGTTTTGAGAGCTTCATATAGTTGAAAAGTTCTCTATTATTTATTTTGTAATTTATTTATACTTTCAAACTTTGTCGAAGATGAGGTAGTCATCGTTGAAGTTTATTCATTGTTGACGACTATGGAAATCTAAAACTATTATCAATCTAATAGACTAAAAAATATATGTTTAATTTAATTATAAATTAGGATTAATTAATTTTAAATTTGATTGAGAATAGATAATCAAATGGTAATCTATGATAATAACAAATGATGCTCAAAATCAAATATTACTTCAGGAATGGCAATTGGAACAGTGAAGAATTTTACCAAATATCTTAGTATGTTTTGAATTGATGCTTTAATTTTGTTTGTTGTTTAATCTTAATTGAATAAAAAATCATAAAACCCACTCTTTTTCATTTGTTCTTAATTGGCTGAAACAAAAATAATTTTGAAAATGATATTTGATGTGAAAACATTGTATCACATTTGTTTTAAACTCGTAAATGGTTACAATTATCTCAAAGTGAATAGAAGTCCAAAAGGCTTTGTCTTAAAACAAAATTACGATGTATTTATTGCGAATGCACATGCCAATGTCCCCTCAATTTCTGTAAGAGGAGAAATACGCGTTTACATTGCATTTATAGGAACTAAACCTAGTTTTCCAAGCTATTTCAACTATAGAATGTAAACTTCATCATTGAAACTTCGTTCCATAACTTTAAGCGCTCTTAAATGAGTAGGTGTCGCTTATAATGAGTAGGTGTCGCTCTTTCCACATCCTCGTCCAACATTTTCTTCACAATTGTTGGATCAAATAAACATATAGCACCCTCCTAATTTACACTCCTTATAATGGAATTTTACAATTATTTAAACATGATAACTATAAATTCATTTCAAAGGAAACCAAACTCATGATCATCACCATTTTCATATGTTATATATATATATATATATATATATATATTATTGTCTCAACAATTAGTTCTATATTAATAAATTAAGACCAATTTCACAGTAACAATAAAATCTATAACAATTGTATATATACAAAAATTATATAAACAAACACGTTAATGTCTGTCTACATGTTAATAATAATTAGGATTGTCTTAAATATTTTAGAGACATTGTTTTAATTTTAAAAATGGATTTTTTAATAAAAATAAATAACAATTTTAATTATGAAAAAAAATAAAATAAATTTTTAGTCTTTATAAAATTTATTTTTAGTTTATGTAAAAAAACTATCATCCTAACTTTTCTTATTTTCACTTTTAATCTTTATTTTAAAAGTTCTTGTAAAAGAATTGATACTTTTAGTCTTTAAAAATAGTCCCTAAAAATCAAAACAGGAATTAAAAATAGTCTCCAATATTTGAAAGATTATAATTTTAAAGAGATTAAAAATATTTACAAAAAAAAAATCATTTTTATTTTATTATATTTAAAAATATATATATTAGAGCACCTATATTAATAAAACGTTGTACAGTTATATTAGATGCACAGAAACGTTACTGACCTTAATAATAATAATAATAATAATAATAATAATAATAATAATAATAATAATAATAATAATAATAATAATAATAATAATAATTAATGATATTAATTAAGAACTAATTATTTTGTGTTTTTTGTTGTGAACTATTTCTTCTATTTTATTTTAAATATATCGGTGGTTATTTTTTTCCTCAAATTATTTATAATTTTATAATGCTAATATAATATTAGTTACTTCTTTAATTAATATATTATTATATCTCAATTTATAAAACTTTTTAGTTAATGATAATGAATAAATAAATAAATAAAATTAATTATTTTAAAAAACTATATATATTTAAAAATTAAATAATAAAATAAGACGGAAAGGTATTTAGTTATTTTTCAAAAAAGGTACAGTTGCATTAATAAAAGTTTTTAATCGTTCACATGTTAATTACCTGGTGGAACAATCAAACAAGCTATGTTATTTGTATTTTAGTTTAGGTATTTTTTACACCTCCTTTGTAGTGAAAATCACAAAGATCAATGTGGATCCGTAGGTGGATTCCATTAGTCATGTGGATGATCCACTGCCCTTGTGATCTTGTCGATACGACAAAAAACACAACAAATATTCTCTGAACTTCTTGGAGAAGAAAATAAATGAAGTTGGGCAGATATTCGTTCACGATTTCCTAAAATTATATTTTTTATTATATAAGAATTCTAATAATACAAATAATTATTACTATAAAAGAACTGAGTCATATCCTATCATATAAATCAGTTTTACAGATCACTTAAAGTTGAATATTCCAACAACTTCATGAATTTAAATTAGAATTTTGATTAGAAAGAGGTGTTTATATTTAATATGTTAATTGTCTCAAATAAAATATTTAATATTGATTTTTTTTAATAATTCATATTTTAAATAATAATAATCTCATATTTTTGAAATAAAAATAAAAATTTGATATATTTAAATGATATAACATACATTCTCATAATATAGAATCATCTAAATGCATTATATCAATTTATTTATAAAAATAAAAAAAAATATAAAATTAAAAAATAATTTTTTAGAGAATTTGTTGCAATTTTATAAATGTTAATCATTCTACACATTTTTACTATACACCACATTATTTAAAATATATCAAATTATCATTTTTAATTAAAAGATCATAACAAATACCAAAAATATTAATATAAAAAAACTAATTTTGTAAATTGGTAAATATAGAGAACTAAAGCTACAATTAAAAAAAAATAAAAAAATATCAGTTTTACACTAATGATAAGAATTCAACATTTTTCTATTATCTTAAAACTTTGGTTGTAAAGTTAATTCAAGAGACAATATTGTGCCTTATTAGGGTTGTTATAAAATTATTTTATACCATCTAATATCTATTAAGTATATCCAAATGGTACATAGTTAAAATTGTATGTAGTTTAAAAGTAAATATATCTTATACAATTGTTTGATTAAAATTGAAATATCTAAAATTTAAAGTAATTTTAAATTTAATTATTTGTCAATTTTTTAAAATTTAATTTAAAAAATATATTTAAAATTTGACAATGTGGTCTTAATTTGACAACTATATACAACGTTTCGAAAGTTACATTCTAGATAAATTATTATGAATTATTATCATTTTTAAAGAATTATTATTATAATATTCTTCATCTAGAACAAAATATAATAAAAATAAAAAATGAATGTATTTAAATAAAAGTTAAGATTACGTATATTAATATTACAATTATATTTTTATTTTAAAATAATATATAATACTAAAAATACTATAAAAAAAAAAAAGTGGGATTGGAGATGGGTCCTAGCACGAATGAAAGTGCATCATCATCATCATAACTTATTCGGTCTATTTTATACTCCACTCAAGAGAGTTTACTTACATAAATCCTCCACTAATCACCGCCTCATACTCATCAACTTCTTCTTTTCCTTCTTTCCGTGTAAACAAGGTTTTATTCTTTTCCCCCAACTCTCTTAACCGTTTCTTTCTTTTTCTCTTCACATTTTCAACCTGCAGCTTTTTTCCCCTTTCTCTTGTAACAGTTTTCTAAAACTAATTTCATTAAGCAGGTCATTTCAATATAAAATTAAAAAATAATTTTTTAGAGAATTTGTTGCAATTTTATAAATGTTAATCATTCTACACATTTTTACTATACACCACATTATTTAAAATATATCAAATTATCATTTTTAATTAAAAGATCATAACAAATACCAAAAATATTAATATAAAAAAACTAATTTTGTAAATTGGTAAATATAGAGAACTAAAGCTACAATTAAAAAAAAATAAAAAAATATCAGTTTTACACTAATGATAAGAATTCAACATTTTTCTATTATCTTAAAACTTTGGTTGTAAAGTTAATTCAAGAGACAATATTGTGCCTTATTAGGGTTGTTATAAAATTATTTTATACCATCTAATATCTATTAAGTATATCCAAATGGTACATAGTTAAAATTGTATGTAGTTTAAAAGTAAATATATCTTATACAATTGTTTGATTAAAATTGAAATATCTAAAATTTAAAGTAATTTTAAATTTAATTATTTGTCAATTTTTTAAAATTTAATTTAAAAAATATATTTAAAATTTGACAATGTGGTCTTAATTTGACAACTATATACAACGTTTCGAAAGTTACATTCTAGATAAATTATTATGAATTATTATCATTTTTAAAGAATTATTATTATAATATTCTTCATCTAGAACAAAATATAATAAAAATAAAAAATGAATGTATTTAAATAAAAGTTAAGATTACGTATATTAATATTACAATTATATTTTTATTTTAAAATAATATATAATACTAAAAATACTATAAAAAAAAAAAAGTGGGATTGGAGATGGGTCCTAGCACGAATGAAAGTGCATCATCATCATCATAACTTATTCGGTCTATTTTATACTCCACTCAAGAGAGTTTACTTACATAAATCCTCCACTAATCACCGCCTCATACTCATCAACTTCTTCTTTTCCTTCTTTCCGTGTAAACAAGGTTTTATTCTTTTCCCCCAACTCTCTTAACCGTTTCTTTCTTTTTCTCTTCACATTTTCAACCTGCAGCTTTTTTCCCCTTTCTCTTGTAACAGTTTTCTAAAACTAATTTCATTAAGCAGGTCATTTCAATTGATACATACACCTCACCTTCATCATAGCTTTCGACAAAAACTAGAGATGTCAAAGTTTCAGAAGAGTTACTATGATGTCGTGGGTTTGTGCTGTTCTTCGGAGGTTCCACTAATTGAAAACATCCTCAAACCTCTTCAAGGAATCAAAGAGGTTTCCGTCATCGTACCGTCACGAACCGTTATCGTTGTTCACGACAGTCTTGTCATTTCGCAACTTCAAATTGGTAATTTACTACTTCTAATTCTTTATCGATTTTTGTTATTTTAAAACTTGTTATAATTTCATTTTGTAAATGCCTTATTCATGATTTCACACATCGCCATCCTTGTGAAAATACTACTACCATCAATTTGTCACCCAAAAACTGTTCATCACATGGGGCAGCATTCTTTTTTTGCGGTTTATTAAATGACAGTTTTGGATTATATTTTTTTTATTTAATAATATTATATCTATTACCTTCGTTCTGTCTATTTCTTTCTCTAAATATGTTGATGAGCCATCAATTATTTTTCTAAATTATTAACGCTCGGAACGCATAGGTTCCACGCTTGAAGAAAACGGTGATACTATCTTACCTGACTTCACATTAAGTAGAATTTTTTATTAATTTTTTTTTAATATTTTGACTGAAAATTTAATTATTATTTTACTTTTCATAGAATTAATAAATTATTATTAAACGCTGGTGGTGATGCAAAGTGTAAGGACAAAAGAGGTTGGCTTTTGATTTGTGACGTACTTTGTCATCTTTTGTTCTTTTTCTATGAAATAAGAACGTCATTTTACAAAATTACGATAACCATTTCGTTCGTAAAAAAATATTGATATTTTTAGTAAATTTATCTGTTCTGTTATTAATTGTTTGTAGGCATCATGTCACGTTAGACTCAGAATGGAAATACTCCTTTATCTTTACTTTATCAGTTATTGGACCAAAAAATAAAGTTTCATATATTTTTTAAGATAAAGATTGATGAACGAATTAAAATGCATGAAAGTGATGTGAAGCTACCAACTATTCTAAACGCTCAGAACAAATGCATGTCCCAATAAAATTTTCCTAAAAATATGCGTTTTTTTACACAAAAAATGCCTTAACATTTATAATTTTTTTAAAAAAGAAATCTTTACTATATAAGTTTATAACTATACATTGAGTATAATTATAAAATCAATTTTTTGGGACCTAATACGGTAGTTTGTCCACCCCTGACTGTATTAAATTACTTATTACATGTATGTGTATTATCATTTCTTTTTATTTTTTTGGTTTATTCTCTATATGTTGTGGAGTTAAAATGTCGGTGGTTAGTTGAAAAAAAAGTACCTGCCCCGTAGTATTTGTCCACTATGATATACTTCCTCATTTTGAATACAAGGAAAAAAAATCTTTTATAATTTAAAATATAAATAATTTTTATTATAGTAAATATTTTTTTTTCATGATACTCTTCATTTAATTTAAATTTCTCTACTCTTATTTTTAATATCATAATTAATGCATTTATATTTACAAAGTATTTTAATAGTAATTTAAAAGTTGATTTATTTATTTTCTAATATCAATAAACATTAGTTGATTTCTTAATATGTGCATCATCTTATTTTGCTTAAATATAAAACTGGGGGAATATATGAATACAAAGTTAGGTAGTATTGGTGAATGTCGTTTAAGATTTATACATACGTATTAAAAAATAATTTTATTAAACTGTTCATCTTAATTGTTAGTAGATTTTTTTATTATTATTAATGTAAAATATAATAATATTTTATAAATTGTATGTATAATAATTATTAAAGGATAAATAAAAAAATAATGAAAATTATATTAGAAATTAAAAATAATATTTATTTTGAATTAAATATTTTATTTATTAAAATAACATTAATTGTAAAGAGTAATTTTAATTTTATTTTTGATGACCTTTAAGTTTGTCCTCTTTATTCTGAAAAAAAGAAGAAGAAAAATAGTCCTGTTTACATCTTAAATAGTAAAGGATTGGTGAAAATAAGTAAAGTGTTTTGATTGGTTGATTTGTGGGGACAGTTAAGGCACTGAATCAAGCAAGATTAGAGGCGAATATTAGAGTGTATGGTGACGAAAAGCACGAAAAAAGATGGCCAAGTCCTTACTCAGTTGCTTCGGGTTTGCTACTTTTGCTTTCGTTTCTCAAATTTGTGTATCTTCCTTTGAAATTTCTTGCCCTTGGAGCTGTTGCCGCCGGTGCCTTTCCGATCATCTTGAAAGCTATTGTTTCCATTCGGAACGTTAGATTTGACATCAACATTCTTGTCATCATAGCAGGTATATTCAATTGCATTCCTACCTAAACTATACTACCTCTCTTTTCTTTTTATATATCAATCAAATCTTCTTAATTAAATAATATTAAATTATTTAATACTTTTAATTGTTTTATTATGAGAAAATAAATTTATATTTTTATTGTTGTATTCATTATAAATCGTAAAAAAAATGTAACGTAATTAATTAATAAATAAATAAATAACGTAAATGAAAAATAAAGACGGAAAAGGACGCTTAATAAAGAAATAAATAACGTAAATGAAAAATTGAAAGATATCTTGTGAAAATAAATAAGGAAAAATCCATAGAGAGTGGAGTAATATATTATTTTTTTCACACTATCGTACTGCAACTACTTCATTTTACCAATTATAATTATAATACTATTAATAAAAATTAAGCGTCCTTTCCGTCTTTTTCTTCTATTAGCAGTTAAATTGAGATTATTTTATATTTTTATTAAACTGTTCATCTTAATTTATAATTTATTTTACCTTTTGCATTATTAAAATTATATATTTTTTTATTAAAGCTTTAATTTTTTAAATTAGAACACTGCATCTAAAATATTTAATACTGTGTAAAAGTCTTCCGATAGAGTCCAAAATTTATTTCATAAAAAAAGAGAGGATAGAGATGCATATACCCACTAATTGGTACATGCCTTGTTCGAGAAGGAAATAAATAATTGTTGGCGTTTGCTCATAAAATAGCTCACACTCCACATGATATTTTGTGTTGCGTAGGAGGTTCCACCATTTTGGCTTTCTACTTTTAATTAGCAGTGGCCAGTGGGTGGGTAAACACTAAAAAGTAGGTAACTTATGTTCATGAGTATATATGTGAAAGCGACAAACTTGATCTCCTACTCCTAGCATAGCTACTATGTAAACATGTGAAGTCACATACAACAAAGATGTAAACTAATGTTTTCTTCTATGGAGAGTGAGCAACAAACGAATCAAATAAGACAACTCATTCTCATGATGGCAACAAAATCATACTTTAACTAGGAGATATATATGAGTAAATAGTTTCATTAAGAGATACGTAGTGTACATATATTTTTTATATAAGCTCTTTCTTTAATTGAAGAGAAAATATTGTTAAACTATTTTCACACACACTATCGAGTTAGGTCCCTAACCAACTTTGGCCATTCACAATCCCAATGGTATATTTGGATTGATGATATATTTGGATTGATGATATAGAAAAGAATGAGGTGAGTGAAATGAAATAAATTAATTATATTTTTGAATGAATTTAATTGTCATGTACTATGCACTCTTAGGATAAATTTTTTACATTATTAGTACATCACAATCATTTATAGACATGATTTTAGAAATAATCATGGTAAAAATCAAATATATTTAATAATGTAATAGTTGCGATTACTGACAATATAAACACTTTTAAATGACAGTCTATATAAATTAATTATCGATCTTATATCATTCTATTCCACCTTTTTCTATCATATACCACCAATAAAAGAATTACCTTTTTTTTTTTTTTTTACAGAAAAGAGACAGAATTACTAATTGGTAGTAACTAGTGTAGTTACCTGTGTTGTGAAGGGCTAGTAATTAGTGCATAATTATCTTCTAGTCATTAAGTAAAGATATTGTTATAACATTGACTCATTATCCAAGTGTTTTTTTGTTATAAGTAAATGTTAGAAATTTGTTGCTTATATTAGTTTCTTGGATTTCAAGCTAGATCTGTTTTTAATGGTCCTCAGTTTTCCTTAACTTGCCAATAATGATGTGCAGCTCCACTGACTTTTGTTTTCATTTTAATCTGACAGTTATTGGGACAATTGCTATGGAGGATTATTTGGAAGCCGGCACCATTGTTTTTCTGTACTCAATTGCAGAATGGCTAGAGTCAAGGGCCAGCCACAAGGTCTTTATTTATTATTTCTTTAGTAGGGTCTTCTGTTTCAATTCTAGTAAAACAAAACTTGCTTTACTGCATCCAGGCAAATGCAGTGATGTCATCGTTGATGAACATGACTCCTCAAAAAGCAGTGATAGCTGAAACAGGAGAGGTTGTGGATGCTGATGAGGTGAAAATAAACACAATTTTGGCAGTTAAAGCAGGGGAGGTGATACCCATTGATGGAGTTGTTTTAGATGGTAACTGTGAAATTGATGAAAAAACATTGACAGGGGAATCATACCCTGTAGCCAAACAAAAAGATTCTACTGTATGGGCTGGGACAATCAATTTAAATGGTAAATTTTTATTCTCCACTAGCACTAGTAAAGATATAAATAAATAAATAAAATTGATTTTTTAATTTGTAATTTCTATTTCTTTCATTGGTTTAAAGGTTATATCAGTGTGAAGACTACTGCATTAGCTGAAGACTGTGTGGTGGCTAAAATGGCAAAGCTTGTGGAAGAAGCTCAAAACAGCAAAACCAGTACTCAAAGGTTGATCGACAAGTTTGCAGTGTTTTATACCCCAGGTTAGTCAAAATTTTCATTATTTGTTTTTAATCACTTTTGTCTGAGCCTAAAAAAGTAATTTCATGGCAAGTCTTTACTATGTTCTTGTTAACGATGAAATGAACACAGATAAAAGGAGTTGATTTTGAATGGCATTACTAATACTATTGAGAAAAAGAGTAATTATACTAATACCTGCATTAAGACATTATGCTGATAACTTAATAGTGATTGACAATTGGGAACAAATTTTATGTTTCTTTATAATAGACATTTGTGTAGATATTGTAAGAAGTAATATTACGATGAATTATTGAATTTTTGTGTAAATTTTTATATGCCTTCACTTTATAATTATCAAACACTTTAAATACAAATCTAACTCTATCTTTCTGTTGATGCTTACCTGCATTGAATTTCAATGGTCTTATTGTTTTGGTGGTAATATTTTCAGCTGTTGTAGTCATATCAACTTTTGTAGCGGTGATTCCACTTCTGTTAAAATTACACAACGAGAAATATTGGCTTCACTTTGCACTGGTTGTTTTAGTAAGTGCATGTCCATGTGCACTTATCCTTTCAACACCAGTTGCAACCTTTTGTGCTTATACCAAAGCAGCTACATCTGGCCTTCTCATCAAAGGGGGTCATTCTCTTGAAACACTGGCAAAAATTAAGGTCATGGCTTTTGACAAAACGGGTACCATAACCAAGGGTGAATTTGTGGTGACAAATTTTCAATCTCTTTCAGATGACATTGATTTGAACACATTGCTCTACTGGTGAGGATGCTACATCTTTTTCGGTACAACTTTCTTTGCAGTGTATATTTAATTTTTGTAAAAAATAAAAATAAAAGGAAACACATTAGTAAATAACAGTGATGGAATTTCTTCTTAGAAAATTTCTTATGCCTACTTTGAATATGGATTAAATAGATAGTTGGATCTTGAGCTAAGAAATGAGAAACTTAACTAACATAACTTTTCAGGGTGTCAAGTATTGAGAGCAAGTCAAGCCATCCATTGGCAGAAGCAATAGTTGATCATGGAAGGTCTCTCTCCATTAAACCAAATCCAGAAAAGGTGACAGAATTTGAAAATTTTCCTGGAGAAGGAATCTGTGGAAAAATTGATGAAAGAGTTCTTTACATAGGAAACAAAAAAATTGCCAGAAGAGCAGGGTCTGAGACAGGTGAAAGCCTTTTTTTATCAGAACTGGTTTCAACATCCATCCCTTTTAGTTTTATCTAATAACCATTGAGCCTTGTTCTCTCTAGAAGTCAATACCTTAATTTTTTTTTCCTGTTTTCCTAGACTGAGTGAAATGTTTATTGTGATGTTTTTATGTAGAAGTTCCAACATTACAAGGTGAAGTTCATGAAGGGAAAACCACCGGTTACATATATTTAGGACCAACCCCTGTTGGAATTTTCTCTTTATCTGATGTTTGTCGATCAGGGGTCCAGGAGGCAATAAGACAGTTAAAGTTGTTGGGAATCAAAACTGCTATGCTCACTGGAGATTGTCAGTCAGCTGCAGTGCAAGCACAGGAACAGGTGTGTTTGTGTGTGATGCTGTGTGGTAGGGTTAAACCCTTATGAATATAATATAGCTATATTATAGTATGTTGTTACCAGGGTGAATTAATATGGCTATATTCATGTATAAGATTCTATATTTTCAAACCTTGCGAGAACTTATGTTCTGTGACTACTGAATTCAACTTACTTTTAGTCTTGTAAGATGTCACAAGGCCATTTCTTTATCTATATGTAGAAGTCTGAATAGGTTCTAGTGTTAGCATTTACTTTCCATGGACAAGTTGGATACTGAAGGTAATAATAATTTCATCTACAGCTAGGTCATGCCCTGGAATCAGTCCATGCAGAACTTTTGCCAGAGGACAAAGTAAAAATCATCTCAGAATTTAAGAAGGAAGGTCCAACAGCCATGCTTGGAGATGGTTTAAATGATGCACCTGCATTAGCTACAGCTGATATCGGAATCTCAATGGGCATTTCAGGTTCTGCACTAGCAAGTGAGACCGGCGATATAATTCTTATGTCAAATGATCTAAGGAAGATACCAGAAGCCATTAAGCTTGCTAGAAAGTCTCAAAGAAAAGTGATAGAAAATATTGTTTTGTCCGTCATTACTAAAGTTGCAATTCTTGGTTTGGCCATTGGTGGTCATCCAATTGTTTGGGCAGCAGTTCTTGCTGATGTTGGAACATGTCTGTTGGTCATCTTAAACAGCATGTTACTTCTGCAAAGAGGACACAAGCATGGAGGAAAAAGTTGTAAATCATCCACTCAACATCATATCCACAAAAATACATGTGGTGACACTAATGGGAGTCCCTCTCATCATCATCATCAACATAAGCACCAGCATCAACATCAACATCATAGCCATAAGAGTTGTTGCTCAGACAAGGCTCAGCCCCAGAAGTGTGCCACCAAGTCATGCTCCTCAAAGCACCCACCATGCCTTTCAAATCCAAATGGAAGTATTAACCATCACAAAATCACGGAGAATCACGGTCAATGTAAGGGAAGTGAAGAGTTACATGAATCAGATCACCATCATCATGGAAAATGTGACAAGAATCATAATGGAGTCCAGAAGCATGATATTGAAAGCAAGTGTTGTTCAGAGTCACACAATTTGATTCTAAATACTGAAGATATTGATGCAGCTTTAATAAACAGTCACGGCAATTGTTTGGGACATAAGTCCCACGGGACAAAACACTGCCACAATGAAAATATTAACATGGTTACTCATCATGACAGCACTTCTCTTGGTTCTCCTTCCCATCTCAATCCCTGTGGTAAAAAAGAAAGACATCAATCTGCTAAGCATTGCCACTCAAACCATGGTCATGAAAACCTGAAAGATCACGGAGCCACTCATGTCATTCATCATCAAAAATCAAGTTGTCATTCTGATATTAAGAAGCATGGGACAGGCGAAATATCCATTGACATCATCAACGAGCACGAGCACGAGCACGAGCACGAGCACGATGAATCAGCCTCGAAGCACGGTTGTTCAAGTTTAGCAGACAAAGAAAACGATTCCCGTAAAGACTGCTTCAACACATGTTGTAGAAATGAGGAGTTTTCAAAGGAATCCATCGAGTCCTCAATTGTGCATGCTTGTATTAGTTTGGACAAGAGAGAAGTAAATGGATGTTGTAAGAGTTACATGAAGGAATGCTGTAGCAAGCATGGACACTCAGGGGGTGGTAGTTTTGTAGGAGGTTTATCAGAAATCATTACAGAATAGGCAACAGAGTCAGCAAGCTTGTGTATGAAGATTTATGTTATCTTGATATATATGGAATAACAATCTTTAAATTAATAATTTATAAAGGAAATATCTTGATCATGCAATAGGTCATGTATATAAAGTTTGAAGAGTTAGTTGATGTGAACACAACATGATGAATGTGACCTTTATTTTACCAAGCAGCTCTCTTCTGATGCTTCTCAAGGAGCTTTCGGATTAATTCAAAGATAGTTTTTTAGGCAAGTTAAATATTGATCATTTAACTAATCTTCCTTTTTTTAATTTTATTTTGTAGCTAAAGATATAGGGAAACTGGCTCCAAATAAGGAGCAGGGGAATCACTCCTTTCAGAAATTGTTTGGGGGATCATTATGGTTTTTTTTTTCCTTATTTTTAAATTATATATGTATGAATGAATATTTCGCTGTATATTATTATTATTCGTAGTACACATTGATGTTAAAAACTATACAGATTTCTATAATACCATGTCAATTGCATTTTGCTCCTTTTAATGGCTCTGATTCCTTAATATGCTAGGTCAAATTTGTATCATAAATTCACGCGAGTTAATATTTTTTTTTTTTGGATAGAATTGAACTAAAATAATTGTTAGTTGATAAGAAAGATTTAAGAATGAATTAGTCTTGTTTTAAGTTCAACGGACAATAGTAATATTGCAAGCAAATTCGAGAGATATGTATTATAATATATTAAAATAAAACTTTAAGATTATATGTTGATATTTTATTGGATAGAACGTCATAAAATCGAATTTGTGTCACTTCAATAAACATCAGATGTGTCAACTTTCTTTTATTATTGTTTATTTTTCACAAATTTTATAGATTATTCACTATCTTATATTATGTCTCTTATTTAAATATTATTTTATATTGTCTACTTAAATTTTTTTAAATTAATCTCAGATTATTATTTCATAACGCATTATTATTTCATAATGTTTGCCCAAAATCTTCTAAATTAATCCTACATTACTACTCAATACATTTTTTTTTTGTTGATTTATCAACTTCTCATTTTCGAGAAGAATTTTTACCATCTTTTATTTGAGAAATTTTTTTGGTTTGAATTTATCAACTTCTCATTTTCGAGAAGAATTTTTATCATCTTTTATTTGAGAAGGAATACCATCTTTGTGGAAATACAAGTACATATAAAATTTTTATTTCTATAAAAGTCTCATACTTCTAAATATTTTTTTTTTCATAGTTAAAAATAATATCCCAACTCTTACAATATAATTGATTAATAGAGTTAGCAATATGAGTTATGTAAAATATTTGTCATGACACTCATTCTTTGAAATAATGTAACGTATCACAACTTGAAAAAATGATAGTAGAGATATTTGTTTTCGGTTCTAGCTGTCATTTACTTATTTGCTAGCAATTGTATACATCTTTTTAGCAAAGATATGATATTAAATCTAATAACATAAAAAAAAATTACTACAAAAGACTTCAACTTCTTCTGCATTGAGAGTACGTATGTCTCTCTTGTTTACTGCTGTTAAAATATATTTCGACTATTTATATGTGTCTTTTATTGTTGGATGTGTTGCTAAGAATATTGGTGGAAAAATAGCATTTGGTTTTCTATTTATTTTTATTGGGTCAAAATATTTTGAACTGTGTAAACAAAATACTATTTTAGCATATCCTATATTTTTGGTAATAATAATATTTTATTTTGAAGCATGTGTTCTCTTGAATGGAAATTCTAACGATATATATTTTTTTTGTTAGAAAACATATAATACATGGTTTTGGTACATCAAAAGACATTTCAATTCAATCTAAGTATGTGTTCTTTATATTTTGTCACAATTTTATTACTTGTGATTAGTTGTCACGTATTTTATACTCAATTCAAAACTTTAAAAAACTTTTTTAAGAGATACAAATTTTTCTTTTGAGAAGGAATACCATTTTTGTGGTAAATACAAGTACATATATAATTTTTATTCCTATAAAGATCTCATACTTCTAAATATGTATTTTTTTTCATAGTTAAAAATAATAATATCTCACTCTTACAATACAATTGATTAATAGAGTTAACAATATGAATTCTATAAAACATTTATCATAACACTTGTTCTTTGAAATAATTTAACATATTCTTTTGTTTACTCGAATTTGAATTCGTCAGATTTAATTATATTAGTTAAACTAAGAGTTTAAAATAATTTATTTTAATTTCTAAAACATAGATGTGAAATATCAAACATTAATTTTTTTTTAAATTTTAAAAAATTTAAACTAATTTATTTTACTTTTTTGTATTAATCCTCCTATTCTGAAGAATGAAGACTTGATAATCTAAAATTATAACAAAATGTAACTGATAAAACAATTCAATTAAAATAAAACCTCGAGTTATATGTATGAATTCTCACATAGCATGACATTTTTGAGTCTTGAGTCATTCGGGAGAGGATCTACTAGAATAGAAACCAACCATGTAGAACTCTAGCTATTTGCAAGCTAACAAGTGGATAACACTAGAAAAATAAAACAATTTAATTTGTTGTAGATGATTCGTGAATGAGTTGAGTTGAGAAATTTGTTTACAATATAATATGTATATAAAAATAGAGATAACAACGTGGAGAGGAGACAAAGTGGCACGTGGCAGTTTTCCTTATATGTGTGGCAGTGGCAGCTATATCGAAATATTATTATCCTTTTTAAGAAATTGGATGAGTCAGAATGAGGTACCGAATGGATCAAGGGTCATAATTACTCGAACATTTTTCTAAATACTTTTTAGTGCGTATATAAACACACCACCCAACCTAGCTAACAATAAAACTCCAACACATATTTGGAGAACATAATTGTTTTTTTGTAAGGTTCTCTCAACTCACACGGAAGAAGAGGAAGAAAATAGAGTGCAGCCAAGGATGACTTGCCGGAATATATATATATATCTATATAAAATATAGTATTTTTTTTCTTCGGCAAGTTGTTTTTGGCTATATTTTGTTTTCTCCTTCTCTTGTGATGCTCGAGGACTTGTTTTATTTTGAGTTTATATTCTCTCAATTAAAATAATACTATTATATTATTCAGTTATCATGGTTAGTCAAATAAATAATCTCCATTCTTCCTTCTAGCATAATCTTTATCATTCACTTCTTCGGAGCAATATATAACAAAAAATTGTGTTATATACGGGTTTGTGTTGTAGTGATTTGAGTAACTTCAGTTTTACTTGTATTTCTTGAACCTTTTTATAAATGGAAAACTGTGCGTTAAAGCAAAGCTGCTAGAAAATTATTAAAATAATATTCTATACACTATAGAGACTAATCTCTCTATATCTTTAAAAGATTAATCTCTTTTAAGACTCTATATATATTGATAAGAGAACAATTCTTTTTATCAAATAGCTGGTTAGAGGACGTATTATATATATTAAGTATTAAAGATAATTTATTTCATAATTGCTTACTAAGTACCAAGGGCTTTCTTTTCTTATTTTGAATTGAGAGTGAAAAAATATTTTAATAATATATTTAAACTTATATTATTATAGACTATTTAGAGGAAATCATCAAAATGTACATATATTTCTTGGTATATATGGGTATTTAGTATAATCTATAATTTATTTAATTTATATCTACCGTCAATTACAATTACAACTTAAATTATTATAAATGTTTAATTTTTAATAAACTTATTTTAAAAGTTATGTCTAATAAATATGTGAACAATATATTTTTTTTTTACAAATAACAATTAGATTATTTTTATATAATATTTGTGAATTTAAGTTGAAAGACTATATCATATATACCAGAATTATAAAATATTGTTCTTAATATACATGAAATGATATTAAAGATTTGATTAATAGTAAAATGAAATTATCTTAGATGTTGCATGTGAAGCTCTACTAAAATTCTTATATAGGTATAGATATAAATCCACGTCAAATTGAGTGAAATGATATAGGTATATATATAAATCCCATTTGATGCTAATTTTATTTTCTAATTCTAGTAGGTTAAAATAATTATTTTTTAAGCTGATAAAAGTTAACATATATTTATTCATTTTTGTCATTTTCTATCTAACGTTTTTTCTCCCTTTCTCCACTCTCAAGTGATTTCTCTCCTCTCCACCGCCAGCGCTCTCTTAGGTAATTTTTTTTCACTCTTTTTATATTTGCTCTAATTTTTTTTTTCTTCTTATTATGCTGATTAAATAATTTTTTGATTTTCTTTGATTTTATGATTGTTTTTGTTGTTGATTTTATGATTGAAGAGGTTAAATTGATTTTTTTATAAGTTCTTATGTCTCTAGATTTATTATTCATCTGATTTTATGATTGTTTTTGTTGTTGATTTTATGATTGAAGAGGTTAAATTGATTTTTTCATAAGTTCTTATGTCTCTGGATTTATTATTCATCTGATTTTATGATTGTTTTAATGTTGTTGATTTTAATGTCTTGATGTTTTTTTTGGTTGTTTTTCGATTTATTTTATTCTACATAATTAGATAAAAATTATTAATTGTTTTCTGATTATGTTTATATTGAAATGTTAAAAAAAATAAACTTTGATTAAAAAAAAAATTTATTGTTTTTTGTTTGTTTATTTTTGTCATTTTTTCTCTATCATTTTTTATGTTTAAGTTTTATGTTAATTGTTTTTTTATATAGTTACTAATAATAAACTTTGATTGATTTTTTTTTTTAAAATTTATAGACAATAACTATTATTTTTCTCTACAATCTATGTTATATATTATGATGTATTAATATTCTATTTTTGTGTTGATGGATATCATTTTTAGGAGAAATAACTTACATGTTCCCACATGACAATTCTATTTTACTATAGTTTATTATTATCTTGTGGATGTTGGCTATATATACACATAGCGAAGGATCTCTTGCCCCATATACAGGGTGTTACTATCATCGAAGTGAATGGAGATAGAGGTATACATCGTCGAATAATCAAGAGCTTTTAAATATGAGTCACTCTACGGCAAGAAATGTGTTAGAAAGAACTTTTGAATTGTTAAATATGCAACGGGGGAGCCGGTCTTTCTATCCGATCAAGACTGAAATTCGCATTATAAATGCTTGTTGTCTTTTAGACAATTTTATTTGGAGAGAAATGCTTGGCTCAATGGAAGAACAGTTAGACATAGATATTGAGGCACAACAACAAAACAAATATATTGTACATATCGTTCTCCCTCCTAATAATACTTCGGAGATAGATAAAGAAGAGACAAAACAAATTAATAATGAGGAGTTTGAAGTAGAAATTACTCAATGATCAAATGATCAAATGAAAATTCAATCAAAGAGAAGAAACAATAGAGCATATATTGTTTTGCTAATAAATTTATAAGTTAGAAAAAACTTTTGGGAATTGACTTGAAAAAAGTTCAGAACGATTAAGTGAAGCTGCAAATCATTTAGGTGTTGGTAAATATGTGTTTGATGATTCAAGAAATATTATGAATGAGTTGAAGAAAATGTAGTTAACATAATAAGAGCGTTTTGCTGCACCAGATAAAATATTATATATGTCACATTGCATGTACATATTTTAATATTGTGAAGATGTTGAACGTCTTGTATATGTTAAGTTGTTATCTAATAGTCCTATTATTGTATGTGATTTTACTTGTATGATTTGATGAAAGATGTAAGATAACATACTATTGTGTATGATATTTATTACTTCAAAAATTATTTATATTTTTTTAATATTTTTTACTTATTTATAAAAAATTTATATAAATATTATTTTAAAAGAAAAAAAATTAAACAAATTATAAAGATACATTTATTATTTTATTATAATTATATATTATATATCAAACAATAAATAAATTAAATTAATTTTATTAGATTTGTTATTATGTGCATATAAACACTATATTATGTATTATATGATACTTTTTATATAATATTTTTTATATTATATTATATGATACTTCTTATATTATATTATATGATACTTCTTATATTATATTGTATTGTATTGCTCATGTTCTTTATCCTATTCTATTAATTATATTCTATCTTGTGTATCAAAGAGATCTTAAATTGAGATAGTTATCCTCCCACCTAATGAATAAGTATATTTAAAAAAAAAAAAAAAATAATAATAATAATAATAATAATAAAAAAACCGCACCGCCATAAGATATATGCATGCATAGCATAGTTCTATGGTTGTGGTGCATGGATCGTAAGATATTAGAGATTGAGAAACAATACATAAAATATTGGGACTTTTCGATTGACGTGTCTTGTCTGTATGAATCTATATGCTTTTGAAATAAATTAAGGAATTGGATTCGTGAAAAATAGATGGTCGATCAATTTTAGTTTGCAAGGTCAATGACGATCTAATGTCAATTTCGAACTTATTTTATCAACAAACTACAATTAAATATATTTCTTGGTGGACAGTGCAACAGTGGATGGTCTTGTGATTAATTTTCTAATAAAAAAATAAAACATCAATTCAAATTGATATAACTTGTACAAAAAAAAAAAAAAGATATAACCTAAATTGCGTCCAAATAAACATTTCAATATCTACCTTAAAAATTTGAATATAAAATTTGAAAATAAAATCGTATAAATCTTTTTTTAGAATTTGAGTCAGACATATTTTAATTTTTTAAAATTTATTTGTTTCTCAATAATATTTTTCTTTTGATAAAATATACTAATATAAATTTAAATTTGAATTTAAATTTTGAAATTTGAAAATGAAATTGTATTAAACAATTTTCTTAGAATTTGAGTCCAACATATTTTATTTCTTCAAAATTTATTTGTTTCTCAATAATACTTTTCTCTTGATAAAATATATTAATATATATCAAAATTTGAATTTAAAATTTTAAAATAAAATTGTATTTGACACTTTTCTTAGAATTTGAATCGGACATATTTTATTTCTTCAAAATTTACTTGTTTTCAATAATATTTTTCTTTTGATAAATTATACTAATAAATAAATTTGTGCATAGAGAATGTGGAAGAGTCATTGAAGATTTGGTGTGAAAACATAGACAATATTATGTTAGGCAGCCTAATGGTGAGTCAATTCCAAGAAAGTACCTAAAAGTTTGTGTGTTTCCCTTTTCCATTGACCACTAAGTCTTCCCAAAAAAGTCCTATAAGAAAAATATTGATGACAAAATCAAAGCTGAAACAAACAAAAAGTTAGGACATTAGCCCAACCTGACCATGACCAACATAGAAATTCAATACATATTGTGCAATTTAGAAACAGGAAACTTCCTTTGTTGTTGTCAAGAAATAACCTTAATTTTATATTATTATGATAGATACACTCTTCTTCCCACCACTTGCCAATTGCCATGCATCTTCCACCTTCCTTCCCCTTTCATCCACCCTTTTAAACCATAGCAAGTTTTCTCATTTTCATATGCTTAACAATCTCAATTATTCTCAACCCTGCAGCCATGGTTCTTTCTGAAATGGACTACTTTTTTCCAGATGACACATCACATAGTAATATCAACTCCACTTCTCCCTTGTTTGGTTCCATACAACTTTTCCTTTACTTTACTACATTTTTTAACAAAATCAATAAGTTCTTTTCAAGTTTCAAGTTTTTTCTTCTTTGTCAACTTCACTCTAGTAGCTCAGAGGTAAGAGTAGAGAAAAAGATATTAGAATCTAATAAGTTTAACCACCAAGAGAATAATGAGTTAAATGTTGGAAGAGAAAGTGGTGAGATTATTGAGAGGGATGAAGTGAAAATGGTGATGGAAAAAATGGGATTATTTTGCAGCTCAGAAAGTGAGGAACTTGATGAAAAGTATGGTTCCAATGATCTTTCTGAACTGTTTGAGGAGAAGGAGCCTAGCTTGGAAGAAGTGAAGATGGCTTTTGATGTTTTTGATGAGAACAAAGATGGTTTTATTGATCCAAAGGAGTTGCAAAGACTTCTTGTTATTTTGGGATTCAAAGAAGCATTAGAATTTGAGAACTGTCAAAAGATGATCAACAACTTTGATCAAAATCAAGATGGAAGAATTGATTTCATGGAATTTGTAATTATTATGGGAAACCTCATCTGTTGATTTGTTTGTTCCTTTGTTTAAGGATATTCATATATAACATAATTTGAGTTTATTTGATATATTTTTCTTTTCTTCTTCAAAATGTTAATCAAATATTAGAATCTAGCAAAGAACATTTTGAAAAAATAATTTTATCTGTTATCAACGTCAAAGTTTCTTCAAAATTGCAAAAGAAAATACCTAAATTAATTATTGAAATTATAAGACTATATCGACTTAATCTTTCACATTAGTGACTTTCTTGATACATACCTTGAATTTCAATTACCACATTAGTATTTACTATATTCTCTAATAAGTACTGTCTCCTGATCAAACAATTTTGATAATATTGTTTTTTGCTGGGAGCATATTAGACCAAATCCTAAACATAATCACTTATATATGTAGGACCATAAGTGATAGAAGAAATTGCATTTACATAATATAATCATCTTTCTAAGAAAGCTCTGCCTTACTACATTTCCTGATTCAAATCTACTATCTACCTTCAAGCTGCAAACGCACTCACATTACATATCTATATTGAGCATCATTTATGTCAATTTATAAGCAGATAAGCTAGACCAGTTAGAATCCTTATATATCCACGTGGCTATGTACTTTTTTCCCATGCTGCTGCTCCTTATTCAAAATCCTTCATCTTTGGAATCAAATCAAACAATATATAGTTGACTTATATGCATGCATGTCTTCCTAAACATTGATGTTCATTCATTAATTCATATACTGTTGTTATGGGAATAGAATAATAAAACAAACAGTAATTAATTAATGGTTTTCCTACCCTACCCCTACTCTGCTGATCATGCATATGGCAATGTCTTCAATCCGAATTTGTTCTCATTACATTATATTTTGACTTTATTGCTTTTCTGATTGTGTGGTACTTTGCATGTTCCTAGATCATCTCTGAACGTGTCATACTACACTGGATAAGTTTAAGCTACATTAATATTAATTATAATCAACAATAACATCAGCAGGATCTAAACTTGATCATATTATAATATAATATGTATAGGCCTAATGAATTAATTAACCAAATGGTGTTCCTCCTTATCGATCCAAACACTTCAAAACCACTAACATTTTTTATAAAGTATAGTTTAATCACTTGCATATAACTATCAATTTCACAAGTTTGAATCTGCACGATATATATTATAACACGTATTAATTGCTTTTCATCATTAATCGCTTTCCCTTCAACTTTTCTAAATTCTGTGACTGGCAGGAGGAATTTTATGATTAATTTCAGTCTGCAAACAGAATCAAATTCTTATAACTGGAAAATGTAGAGTCAACTGCACATGTTAAAGTGGCAAAAATTAAGATACACTCAATCAACTAATAATCTTGCGAGTCAACTTTTGGTTGTTCCAAGCTAATGGCCTAAAGTGAAAATTGATTCTGAAAGATTGATTGTTTTGGATAAGAAACAGCATGGCAATGTAGGGCCATGTCTAGCCTTAAAGAATTTGGGAATCAACTTTATGATTAGTTGTATGAATTGTGATATGAGATGTAGGATTCATTTATACATTCTACCCTTAGGCCTATAAATAATGATGAGGTGCATGTGCAATGTGCATGCAGTGAAGTGAAATATGAGACTGGATTAATCTCAATAATGTTTTGGGCCTTGTATGAAAGTGTAGAGAGTAGATTTGAGCCAGGGATGACTTGCCGGTGGCATATACACATATCTGTAAGGGTATTATTGTTTTGCTGGCAAGTTGTCTTTGGTTCATGTTTGCTCTTCATTCTCTCATATCAGACTCCAAAATGGCTTCTTCGATGCTTTCATTTCTAAAATATAATTGAATTGAATGTGGTATATGAATCACACTTGTGATCTTCTACCTTATGTCACTAGACCTTTGCATGTTTATGAAGTTATTGCTCGGTCTTTAAATTTATAATATTATTATCCTATTAATTTGGCAGGACCTTGCTTATTTATCAAACAAGCCAAAAAAAACGACATAATTCTTGTTAACATAATTGTAAATTTGTAATTTTTGTGGAGTGTGCATATTCAAATTTATTAACTATTACTACTAATTCATTATTTACCATTCTCATAAAAAAAAGTCCATTATTTACCATTTTTAAAAAAAAAATTAATGAACTAGAAGAGAAAAACTTTCCACTGTGGAAGTAATATAAAGGCTGCTCAGCTTGCCTTGCTCTGCCTCGTTATTGTCTTCAATCGTTATTCTCTTTCTATTTTCTTGACTGGCTAAGCAACAAATAGTTCAAAAGTTAAAACAATCTTTCTGTTGAATTTTCTTGGAGTTATTTTATTTAAAATTGTAGTAAAATGTTTATTAGTAAATAATGTTTTTTTCTTCTTTTTCATAAACAATCATTCAAATAACATTTTAAGCTGAATAAAATTTTTCTTTTACCAGAAACCATACTTTCAACTAAATATATCTCATACACATCTTCCGGTGCATTTCAAATTCATAGTTTAAAAATGAATGAACACTTACAGGCTTACGCCAAGGGAGGGTAGAAAAACACTGACAAAAGTTCCGGCAACATAATCATCATCATAGTTAAGCAATGAACTTGTGAATAGACAGACAAAAAGGAATTGTACTTTTTCAACTTTAACACTTGGAAAGTTACAAAGATCAACAAGAATTAGATGAGCTGATATGATTCCCCCAAAATTTACCATGTTAAATATAAAACTTATATAACAAAAAATGGAAGGGAAAAATATAATTTGTCATCCAACAATCCCCGAGGAAGAGACACTAAATCGTTAGCCTCCTGTCAGTGTCCGGTCACAACCCTAACGGCAATGTCAGTTTACCTTGAACCCAACATCAGCATCAGCGGCCGACAGGCGATCAAGCCTCAATAATGCTGCAATTTACAACTCTCATGTCACATGAGAAACCAATATGAGGGCCAAAAGCAACAACTTATCTGACCAAAGAATCGATCAAACTAGCTGAGAGGATTCAAGTTCAAGGTGTTGAATAATTGGAAAATAGATGCAACAATTTATCCAGTGTTTCAGGAGTAAACTTCCTAGCAAATAGGTAACATGGCTTCTGAATCCCATTCCACAAGCAAGGCCAACTTTGCACTTCTTTCTGTAGAAACAACAGATAATTCATCAAGCTGGTTCATTGGTTCATTCTCTACAAATCAGATAAGTAAAGATCTCATATAGCTTACCTTCTCATCACTGGTGACATGTACACTAACATCTACGGACTGCAAACATAACAAATTAACAATCACAGTGAATATCCGTGAAACATAACTTGAAGACAAAATGAAAAGGCAACGTTGGGTTGACAGATACTTGCACAGTTGCACTACAGATGACTTAACTACAAAAAATTACTAAGGAAAGGGGATTCTCCAACTTGATGTCTCTTTTAATTCTCCTTAAAGTTTGATTTTGTGTTTTATTATGAAAAAGGAAAGAATTGTCATCACAAAGTCCCACTACTAAACCTTCCCACCTACTTTTAAAGAATTTTCTTATATGTGAAGTCATTTCCATTCAAATTTTTTAGATTTGAAAATATAAAACCGTCATCCAAAAAGCAAAAATGCATTTTTCCTTTGAACCAGCATTGCAAGCATTTTTGCTAATGCCTAAGAATGCACATGGATTGCGAACACTATATAACTCTACTCAAGCGGTACCAGTCCCAGACTTGTGTTTGAATTGAGGGAAAAGGATGAAATGAAATAAAAAGACATTCATTTCCTAGCTGCTAGCCAAAACATATGAATATGGATTATTATAGAAGTTGGTGTTAGCAGAACTATACCGTGATATTCTTCAAAAGCTCATAAGTAACATCCTGAGCCCTATATGATTTTGGGTGCCATTTTCTTTCAGACCAGTCAACATGGGTTACAGACCAGTTTGCAATTCCACCAGGATCAACAATCTAAAACCAAATGCATAAGTTTGATTAGCTGAAGATTGAAAAATGTTAATACAAAATAAAAGAACTATACTACAATTGAAATTCTCACCTGGAAGAAGGTTGGCAAGTAATGCTCATCAGCAATGCAATTCCGCCCCTCCAAACCAGGCTGTGATATTAAGAATTTCACATTAACATCAAATTCAAATTTCATAGCTCCACGGACATACAACTAATTATAGATGATTTGCAAGTCAAATTTATGCTGCCTAAGACAATAAGGTGTTGCTTTTCTAGCTTGGAAGGAAGTTCATATGAGAGAATAAAAAATTCTGAATTATCACGAGGAAACTAAATGATCTAATCACCTTAACCATCTAAGTAACTACACTGGCACATAAGATGACTAGATATAAGTTCATTTGCACATCAGTTCTATATCGCCTAGGACAATGCAGTGTTTCTTTTGTAGTTTAGGACGTAGTACATATACGGGATTTGAAGTCTCAAATCATTAATACTGCTTCCAAAACTACAAAAGAAACACCTTATTGTCCTAGGCAACATCGAACTGATGGGGATCTAAAATTCTGAATAGTTGCAGGAAAAGCATATGATCAGTTTAATCACCTAAGCAAAACTGGCACACAAGATTAGACCAATGATATCTAAGGTGCGGATACTCTTGGCATTCCATTTTGTTATTCTTTTAGAATTTTTTGTGGCACTTTGTACCTTTTCCTGTATGTGTTTACATACCTATAGCCATGCATCTATACTGCTAGTATTGTTTTTGTTTCTAAGGGTAAGAAACCCATAGAGCAACAAAGCCAACACTTCTCACTAACATTTTGCATAAATTTTACAAAGCATGCACATTTTGGGGGAAAAAATTTAAACAAATTTGTTTAAATTTAAGTAACAGAATGCAACATCATTATATGCTAGAGGAAGATAATCAGAAGTCCAGCATATAGAACCACATAAAATGAAATGCTAAACTTGTTTAACTTGATGACTAGGTAAATCTAAAGCGGAAACAAATATGGTTAAAAAAACCTTATGAGATTCAACAAAACTGCTGTAAGTTTAAACGACAACAATATGTAAAAATAACCTCACCTGGCAGTAAGACCGAAATTTTGAGTAATACAGGTAATCAGCCATAACTATAACAGCATGCTGCCGCTTCATAGAAAACCACTGCAGAAGAAAATGAACAATGAAGCTGAAACAAATCTACTGAATGGTTTACATGCACACACATATATCAAACAAGACACACAATGAAATAGATGTGTGGTGATACTGATTGGGCAAACAAGAGACTGTAAAGATTTTCACGCAAGTATAATTTTTTGTTATTTAAAATTTATTTATCACATTTTTAAGACAAAACACTCAATTACTGCCATGTGCTTGAATTGATATGATAGTAAACTCTATTTAACATAAATCGAACAGAAAGGTTATGAAACAATGACAACTTCGGTTGAATTCCTGTGAAAGACAATTGTATAATGAAGTAACCCTGGTCTGGACAATCTTTCAATAAGCAATTACAGGGAAAAGAAAAAACGAAAATAATCTTACAATGTGTTAGGATACAGAAATAGGGATAATTAGGAGTTTGTTGGTAGATGTGTTCCTAGGTTGTTAGTAGTTGTGAAGGTGTAACTGTTTTGGTGTTTCTGTTAGTAGTTAGTTATCCTAGACCTAATCCCTATCCTAATGTATTGGTGTTTCTTTCTGGAGCATGAAATTCATGGATTCGATAGAGTGCAGTGGGCGTTCATGAGCTTGGATGCTTCGATGCTATTTTGGTTTCATTCTTGAGATCAAGAAAACCCAAATCCAACTTGGGAATCTTTTTCCACATGTTTGATCCGTAGATTTGGAAGGTGAAACAGTGATTGTAAAACAGAGGAAGACAAAACCCACAAACAAATTCTTGGTGAAATGGTAAAACAAGAAGAGAAGGGTAAACGTGAGGATAACGAAACCGGTTCTTGGTGTCAACCGATTCTGACCAGCAATGTGTCTTTGTCGAAACTGTCAAATCAAGAATCATGGACGACGACAAATGAACTTCAAACACCAATACCAAAACTGTCGGTCATCGATCAACTTGTGAAGAGCTCTGGGCAACCAGCATCACTGGTGATAGTCGAACCACCGCCTCTGCCAGAAGCGCATGATGTTGATCATTCAAGGAGGAGAAGAAGGAGAAATGGGTCAGCAAATAATACAAACTGATGCAAGAATTGAAGACAGACACGGAGCTACGGAAGGAAGGAATAGAAGAAATGAAGAATGGAATCAATGAATTAATTATGGTATCAAGAAATAAATCAAGAACAGTGCCAGAACAGTTTCTGACCAGCCTCGTGCCTTGTGAAATCAAATAATTGTTATTGGAATTCAAGGAGAAACCAAAGTCCACTACTGAGATGGAAGACTCTATCAAGAACAGACACACAACATCAACAAGCCAGATTCAATTGACAGAAAAAGTTTCCAAGATTCATGACAAAAGCCACAAAGGGTTCTCGAGGGAAAGCCATTGATTCGTGTTGGGTGACAAGGCAAAGAACAACGAGAAGCAGAATTGTGGTAGTGACGAGACCAGTTCTTGGTTTCAAAGGATTCTGATCGGCCCTGTCTCTTCGTCTGAACTTTAAACCGTCATTTGTGCATGTCAACCGGGGAGATCCAAGATTTAATGGGTCAAAATCAAGATGGTGAGTGGAGCAAATGGATCATAAAGATGAAATTTGGCGCGGCGATACATGAGGCAGCAACAGTGCTATGTTCTTTTGGCCAAAAACAGCACCCAAAACAGATCATATAGTACACTTTTTGGGTCACAAGTTTATCCACCAATTCAAAGGGAACAACGAGGAATTGAAGCTCCGGCAGAAGGATTTCCTTTGGTGGCAGCCAGTTCATCCAGCTACCAGCAATGGGATCCTGGAGGAGTTTTTTTTTTTTTTTAATTTTAACCATTGATCAAGAATAATTTAGTATATGTCAAGTGTCAACCTTGAGGACAAGGTTGTTTTGAAGAGGGGTGTATTGTTAGGATATAGAAATAGGGATAATTAGGAGTTTGTGAGTATTTTGTTCCTAGGTTGTTAATCAATGTATAGGTGTAACTGGTTTGGTGTTTCGGTTAGTAGTTAGTTACCCTAGACCTAATCCCTATCCTAATGTATTGAAAGTCTTTAAATAGAGACTTTCACCCTTTTAGAAATGATCTTTAGGAAATTTTAGAAATTGAGTGGTGTAAACGCATATCCGCTCTTGTGTATCTTTTTCTTTGGAGAGATTCTCTCCTATTATTTCTTATCTTTTTTCTATATTAGTGTTCTACCTCTAAATTCTTGGAATCCAATTCTTGGGTTCCTAACACAATGACAGTGAATATTATAACTAGCAACTTCTCTCAAAAGTTACAAATTTATACACCTCAGCTTTTCCAGTAGCTACTTAATCAAGCTTTTCCATGAACACTTAGAAAGTAACATTTAATTTAATTGAGAAGCTCTCAAAAGCTAGAGGGTAACTCAAACTGGGCATGAACACTTTGTTCAAATTTTGCATTCTTGAATAAGTAAAGTTTCTATTTAAAATACTGAATTCTATCTCCAACATGGCTTCAGCAAGAATATACCTGTGCACCCTTTCTAAAGTCCTTCACCTCAACTTCAGGTAACATGTGATCTGAGTACCTCCCATTCCCATGAGGACCAGGATCCTTAAAGCTAAAAAGAAAAATTAAAAGTTTTCATTAGCAAAGGACATCAGATTGATAGCAAAAAGAAGAGAGACTATCAACTCAATAAGAACCACCATTATGAAATACTGCTTGACATACCAGTCTACATAGCTGATATTCGTATGCATCAGATAATTGTAAATATAGTCAAAATGATACAGAGGCACACAACTGCAAAAATGAAAAACCCATATAAACAAATCAGAAATTAATTAAACTAATGAATCTAGTTAATCAGAATGAACAGAATAAAAGCAATCTCATAACCCACTCACCTATCAGAAAGTAAAACAAAGTGCTGGTTATCAGGATCTTGAAGGGCATTTGCCAACAGCCGTCTCTCTGCATCAACCATAGAAATTTTACCCCACACCACCTGCAAACAACGTGACTTCTGGTTACAGGAACCCCCACTATAAAACCACAGGTAACTGGAAGACAGATAATTACACTCACTATCAGTATTACAATTATTAGACCTAAAACAGTTGAACTTCCAAATACTTTCAATTGCACCAAAAAAATCAGCAATGAGTTTAACAAATACCAATTAACCACACGAGGATACAAAATTGCTCAGGCAAGCCAAATAAAGTAAATCCAGAGTTCAAACCCAGGCTGGACCAGCTAAGGTTATGCTTATTTCAATGAATAAAACATATATGCTACAATCTCAAATTTAACAAGAAAGAGTGCTATACTTTTGTTTTAAATTGCCACTGCAAAACAATGACATCTCAGAGGGCCTTGGCTATGTGGCTACTCTTTCTCCTTTCTGCTTTTGATAATATGAAATGTCTATGATGTTGAGGTATTAAAACATTATACTTCAAAGCCCGTGCATTATTATGTTGTTAAAGTACAATATAATTCCTCAAGTCAAAAATAATATTCTATTTTCAATAAAAACTCAAAATTCATGAGTCCAATAAAAGGAAAAATGACATTTAAAATATCCATAAGAGAACCCAAACTCAAACATACAAGACAATACAATTCACAAATGCTAGTAAACTGAACAGAAACAAGGCAATGTGTACCTGGTCACTGCGTATATCGCGATTGACAAAATAACGGCTCACATGAACTGGTTTAGTCTTCGATGCATGCACATAAACAGAGAACTTCCCTTCATGACCCTGCCAAAAAGGAGAACATCTTCCAGGTAAATGGACACTACAAGATGAATAGAATTCAGAAGCATGGACAACCAAGTACCATCCGATGAAATTACAAACAAAAAAAAGTTAAGGACAATCATTCATTACACTACATTTACAAAGAATTTATTATTAAAACACACTTCACATTTTGTGTTGTATTTATATTTATGCCCCAATATATTTTAAAGGTCAAATACTAAGCATAAAAAATGTTGAGGGAATCTCCCATGGCTCTGACTGGACATCATTGTCACAACTATTTCCAAGAACATTCGTCTGGGAAATAGGAACATGAGCCATGTTGACAAATGCTGTATTTAAATCATTCATCAGTTTCCTTTGCACGTCATAACCCAAAAATAAGAGAGACCGCTGGCAATTTTCATGTTAAGCATCAGTTCTGGCATAATACTTCTTTTATGTAGTACTAAGAACCATCTAAGACAAATAAACGAATTGGAGTTCCTGGAATCATTTGAGCACACCAAAAGCCATTTCACTTACGGATACAAGAAATGCAGAACACCAATTAAACTAATAAACTGACCGGTATTCTTCTACGTGATTAAACATAAATATATTTTAAAGGGAACATCAACTGTCTTCCAAACCAATAATTGAGAAACAATAGCTTGAATGTGCTAAAACAGACAGGTATAGAAGCCAACTCTTACTTGGAAAAAGTTGTCCCACAATTTTTCCAATGGCAGAGAACCAGGGGACAAAAACATGAAGGCAATCTTTGATTTTTTCGAAACAACTGGTGGTGAGTTCAAAATATCCTTAATCACAACACGCGATGCAATCTCCTCATCAGTGTATTCTCTTGCAGGAACAGGTGGAAGCCAATTAGAAAAACGCTTGCACCCTCTAGAAGAGAAGATATAACAGGCTGAACTACTTTGCGGCGGGTACATATAAGCGCATATTAGAAAAACGCATACAAATAACACCAAGACAATAATCCACGTTGGCTTTTTCATATGAGGACGGTGGCGAGACCCAGGCAATAACTGCATATCACCCATGCCTAAACGCCAATCTTTATCTGACTTCATCTTCTAAGTAAATAACGCATCACAGTTTTCACCACCAAAAACTCTTCTTTTCCTCCACACACACAAAAAACAAGGGGAGAAGATAGTCTACTCCCTAAAATGAACCCTAAATAGATTGATGCAGACAAATCTGAAAACAAAAACACATAAAGAAAGGTGCATTAGGCAGCAAATAAGTCACATTTTTTAAACTACTCAATCTTACACTGAAATTCAGTCCTAGCAAATACTAAACCATAAGCACCCTTAAAAAGCAATATTCAGGAACAGAAAAATACAAAAACCTAATCAATAAAGGATTAAAAATAAAAATAGAAAATATATAGTTCAATATTGAAATAGCCATCACAATACACAACAACCACCAAAAATCAAAGAGCAGCGCAAATCCCTGTTTATAGTATAGTAGTATACTCTACAATTTGAATTTGAAATAGTATGCAATCAGAGAAAGTACAAAAACTGGAAATGAAAGAAAGAACTTAGAAATATACTAATTTAAAATTTAAAATAAAAGATGCTAGTACATCGTAATTTACAAATAGAAAAGAAAAAAGAAGATGAATTATGAGAGAGATGTAGTGTATACTAACCTGGAATGTTGAGGAAGATTGATTGATGAACGTAAATGACGAAATGAATAATATCAAATCTTGATAATGATTGGAAAAGAAAGATCAAGAGTTTGTGAGATGGGGGAATAATAATTAATTATAAAAAAAAAAAAAAAGATTTGAAAAAGAATAGTATGCGTTTTTGATTTGTGGGAAGGACTGTAAATGGAAAGCACGTCCTTCTTTGCTTCCTGTTAATGTTTGGGTCACTCAAATTATGAATGCCAAGCAGCGATTGGTGATTGGTGGTGGTGGCTACTTCTTCCTTTTTATTTTTCTTTTCTTTTCCTTAATTCTATCTATTTTTTGCACCAATTATTTCACCAATCTAAATCAAACTTATTAATTGTCACAAATAAATGTTATTAACATTTTTCAAAATATTAAAAAGGTCTAGTTAACTCCAAGTAACATTTTTTATTTCATAAAAGATTTTAATAAAACACTAGACTGAAAATAAAACTTATATTTATGGAATAGTATTAGTATAGAAACTCATGAGTCGTACGCTATAGATCGCTCGTTATATATATATATATATATATATAAATTTTAATTTGGAATTAAATATTATATAAATCCTAATTCACAATGCATTATTAATAAATGATATTATAATATATATTAGTTGACTTCACACAATAGTTTTATACTTATTATGTATTTTTAATAAATAATTAAATTTTTGTAGTAGATTAATTGTTGAAATTAATATTTTTCAAAATATTATTATTTATTAGATTTTTATAATTATTTATAGTCGTTGAATAATAGTTTAAATGATCACACTCAAAAAAGACTCTAAAAAAATTTATATTGTTATTTAAAAGTTTAGTTAATTTCATTCAATTTTATAATTTAAAGTATAAAAATATGAATTATATAAAAATAGTAATCTAAGACGACCCAATATTATATTTATACGAATGGTAATAAAAAAATTCATATACTCATAAAAATTAATATTTAATTATCATCGTAGTAATATTTAATGAATTTTAATTTTAGAATATTAATAATTGTAGTTAAATATAGGTAAATCAATTAAAAAACATTCTTAATTGTGAATTTAAAGAAATAATTATTTTTTAAATAATGCATAAATAGATAGTATTATTTTGTAACTAATTGTAATACTTAAATATATTAGAAAAACGTAGATATCTAATATATATGATATTACAAAGTTTATTTTACAGAGGCCGTACAAAAGCGCTTAATTCATATAATTATTTATTTTATTAAAATATTTTAAAATATATATACAACATGTTTACAAATTTAAAATTTTAATTCTTTTATTCGAAAGAAATATATAAATAAATATTATTTATTTTTAACTAAATATTATATTTAAAAAAAGAATATTTATTGTAAAAGATCAATTTGAAATTCTAGTAAAATAATTAAAGTAAATTATTTAGAATGTAGTAAAAAATAAATGGGAATGTATGTTTGATTTAGATTCAAAAAATATTTACTTTTTAGATTAATGAATTTTATAAATTTTGGGTGTACTAAAACTAGTAACAACAAAGTGAAATATAGAAAGAAAGAAAAAAAAACTTTATTTATACTTTTTTATATTTTATTAATTGTTTTTCTCGTGATTCTGCTTCAGTGTTTTAACATATATATATATATATATATATATATATAGTCCAATTGCACATGGTCTTATTTTTATATATTTTTTTATAGTTCAATTGCACATGGTCTTATTTTTTATATATTTTTTATGAGGGCTATATTGACTAAAAAATATTATTAAAAGATCAAAGTTCACTTTAATTAAAAGTCCAAAAAACAAAAAAGACTCAGAATTTATAAACAAAAACAGATTTGATGAACAAAAAATAGGGTTTAGATTTTTGAAAGAAACAAATCAGATTTGATGAACAGATGAAAGAGGGGTGTGAGTGAGACTCTCAAAAGTTTAATAAATTTGATACAGATTCACCAGAAGAGTAAAAAAAGAATTTGATGGTTCATCCAAGAGAATAAGGGAACTAATCACTCATAATTCACAGTAAGTATAATATATTTAAAATTGATCAAAGATGACCAAACAAGGAAAACATAGCTTCAACAGGAAGCAAGGTGACGCCCAAGATAGTGTGTGCAATTCCCATAATGGGCCTTGACCCATTTATATAAGTTGCACCCTCTTCTAGTGATATTTGCACCTATTAATCTAAGTAAATTTATCCTTATCACAAAATTAACCCAACTACATATTAAGAAAAATAAAATTTATAAAATAAAATAGTTAATGCCTCCACAATGAGCTCTTTAACAACTTGAAAGTTTTCGATCCATTTGAAGATTGGTTCTTCATAGTTGGACTTGAGTGTAATAATTTATTTGTTTTGGACCTTGTCATTGAGCCCTCTACTGTATACATCCATCTCACTAAACCCAAACAGGCAAGAAAGATAAAAGTTTTCCCAAATTTCAATAATTAAGACAATGAAACATATTTTTCTAATTAAATTAATTTGGTTATCTCAGAGACATGGCTGAAAAGTGTCTTATCCCATCCAATCAAACTTGTTTTACAAAAAAGTATTCCAAAAAGGCAAGTGGACTAGTGGAGTGCCTACCTCATTATTAGAGGGACCATCATGGACATGGAGTATATATAAAGTTTAAAGCAAGCTTTTCAATTTTAGTTGAATTGAACTGCATTATTACTAGTGCCATACTGTATTTACAAGTTATCAATTGATTTCATTTTTGAGAAAGTTCAAATTCAAATTAGTATAATTTGTCAACTGTTTTAATTTCTGCTTTAAAATTAGTATCATTTGTCAACTCTTAGGGTAGCCCAAGGATCAACACACAAAAATTGATTTAATTTCATAATAAAGGCTTTTAAAACCATATATAATTTATCCATTTGAATATGAAATTAGTATCATTTGTCAACTGTTTTAATTTCCAAAAGTTGCCTTTTAAAACTCAAGTTGCCCTTTTGATTATCAAATTGTGAAACTCCACTTGTGTCTATGCATGTGCACAATCACACACACATACACATACATACATGAATATATATAATAATACCCAGACTAGACATGTATATTATTATTCACTACTTAGATTTGTTAGTCATAGAGAAAATGGGGGCATGTTATTCATACAACACGTCCCCTAAACTCAAAAACAATATCACAGTAATTCACTTCAATGGTTTTGTTGAGTATTTTGATCAACCAACTTCAGCAAGCCAAGTTATTGGAAATACACCAAAACACTTTCTTTGTACCTCAATTCAACTTCTTTCATCATTCTACAAACCATTGAAAGGAGATAGTCAACTCCAATCTGGTCAACTATATTTCCTTCTACCATTCTCAATACTACAAGCTTCTGATTTTTCTCCTGTTGATATGGCTTGTCTAGCAAAGAGGCTCACTGCAAAAGCCAAAATCAAGCCATGTGATAATAAAAAATCTTCAACAGTTACTCCTTTACTTAGCCAAACAAATTGGACTACTTCTCCTGCAAGGAGTCCTTGTAGAATGCAGCCATGGAAACCTATTTTGGATACTATTACAGAAAAACCATTCAACACCAGAAGTGAATCAGATTTGCAAGATATCACTATCAATGTTTAGTAGATAATCTGTGTAATAATGATTATAATCATAATATATTTTAGAATTTGATGTGTCTGAATTTCCTATAGTTGTACTTACCATTGTCATTAGAAAACAGATTTTCTGCTGCAATTGTGTTGCACACAATCACCAATTTCGACCGTCCAATCTAAATCAATAGTTAAATTTATTTAAAATTGATTTATTGATTGTGTCATTTGAGTCGTCCAATCTCAAGTCAGTTACCAATATTTTGGTGCTACTTGATACTTTTACTACAGAGGATTCGGATCCATTGTTCTTAAAGTTTTAAAGAGATCCTTAACTTTCATTTTTTTTTTTATCAAAAAATGTCTTAAAAAATAAAACTATATTAAAATGTGTGTATGTCAATTGAACACATAATTAAATATTAATAAATAATATTAAAAAAAACTATTTATATGGTACATGTGTTAATTATATTTATATTAAAAGCATATATTTAGGTTCAATTTATTTTAACAATTATATAAATATTAAGCTTTATTTTGTTTATAACTAATATACATGCACTGTTAAATATTTATTGAAAAATAATTAAATATTTTTTATTAGCAATTGAACGGTATTTTTATCATTATTTATTATTTATTGAGTTTTATTTTTACTTCTGTGCTTTAATTCTAAATTATTGAATCACAATTTTTAAACTTTATTCCGTGAAGTAAAGTGCCTGGTTAGGTTCAGTTTTTTTTTTAGGCATGATTTTTGTTTTGATGTAAATTTAGTTAGTTAATTTTTGTATTTTTCTATTGTTTTTTCACCTTCAAGCAACGTTTGGACAGAGGAGCAAGAAGATATTTCAAGCCTTATCTTCTAATCATATTTCCGTTCTAAATAAGTTTCTTTATTTACTATTATGAGCCAAACTTGGATTTTCGAAGAGAGTTGACGATCGTTGTTCTTAACTCTTCGTTGGAATATTGATATATTTGCATACACTTCAAATTTCAGTGTCTCTTTACAACTTTAGGATAATAAAATTAGTGATATGTGATTCTCCTCTGATGTAAGACACATGTCCTTTTTAGTCGGCGATTGTGGTCATAGTTAGATATGTGAGTTATTGTGGACATCAATTTTAAATTCCTTTCCAGTATGAAGTATGCTCTAATTAAAAAAAGCTTCTATGTCGTTGTTTGCCGGATCGAGTCGATCTGAAGTGATCCAATTTTCATGATGAACTTGGACTATGAAATTCTGAGTCCAGCCCAAAACAATAAATTCAAGTGTAAATGCATAATTTACTTTATGGAATAAAGAGCTTGTTTTTATTTTCTGTTTCTCTTGCCCTTCTTTTGCTCGATTACTTGCATCAAACAATTGGTTTTGGTTGATTAAACTTTTAATATACTTCATCTGTAATAAATTACTGACAGCTTAATCCCCATTCCCCTTTGTCAAGTTACTTTATTTTGGTGGTAGAACCACAAATAAATTCATTTTAAATTTAGCAAATGTTAACATGTGTCTCAAATATACATGTAATATAATGTGAAATTTTATCTTAGAATTCCTATATTCAATTCTTTAAAATTTTCATCCAGCAAGAAGTAATTTTGGATATCTACTATGTAGTACATAAGTAAAAAAAATTACAGGGCTATGATAGGGGCAGCAGGGACCCATTTATGAATGGGTGAACAATCACACTCCAATCCACTTTCATTACTGTAAGACACCAAAAAATTCTTAGGAGTCCAACCTTCCCCTATGCTCTCCCTTTCTCTCAACATTTTCCTCTGTCTTTCCTCCACACCTTGCTTTGCTTCTCTTGCTTTATCCCAGTCTTTGTTAATAATGGCTTGGGTCAACTCACTCCAAATAAGGGCTGATTCAGTTTGCCACACACCCTGATAGAACAAGAGAATCTTACTATGCCACATCCAATAAAATTAACATGCAACTTAATTACTGGAACAAAACTTATATCAATTTTGTTCTTTTAACAACTTAAATATTCTTTATTATTAATGTAAGCAGACCACTTTGATATGTGGTCTAAAGTGGACTAACACTGGAAAATAATTCAGCTTAATTGTTGCTCGTTCAACAAAAATAAGGGAAAACAAATATGTGTCAGTCAAAGCTGAACTCGTCGATTTGATATCATTCAATTTACCATCTTAGCAATAAGAAAGAGGATGGTCGTGAACTTCAACTTCCGAAAAGTGTTACTATCGTCATTAGAATTTTAGACAATTGTTAAGCACTGGTCCATCGTGGATCATATTTGGTATTGGTCCATTGAAGCACTCACCTATTAATCTTTTTTTTTTTTTACAAAACACTCACCTATTAATCTAATAATAAAACAAAGACATAATTTTCTTCTTCACTTTTAATATGGTACTGTACAATGAGTGCCAACCCAAGGCCAAATCTAATAAAATTAGGGCTTTAGGCTTCCAACAAATAATTAATTTTTCATGTATATTTAGATATCAAAAAAATAAAATATTAAATAGTACAATAAGTAAAAGACCTCACAGTTGTAAAAAGATACAGATATTTAATTAAAATACTTTGTATCTCATAAAACAAAATGTAGAATTTAAATAAAATTATATTGTTATTAGTATTAAAAGGACCTTTATTTTTTATCAAGATCTTGCCTTAGAGTTTGCTTTAGGTCTCAATAAGTGTTGGACCAACCCAAAATACATTTTACTGAATACATTCATGTTTCATATCAGAAAGACTTCTGTAGGACATGCCAGGAAGAGCATGTTTCATTTCATAAACTAAAGGAGCAATATAATTAATAAATAAATGAATCATACAAGCAAGAGGAATAAGTGCAGAAAATAGAAGTTAATTACCTCTGCATTCTTGACAGTAGGAGTTTTGAGGCCTGAAATGACTTCTTTTGCATCATATATTACTTTGACTTTCCCACTGTTTGAATCCTTCACTTTAACAGTACTAATACATATATGAAATTTGATAAGAAATGTGACACTAAAATATGTAGCATAATAATTCTTGAAAAATAAACCCAAGCTCCTTTAATAAAAAAAAAATGACATTGACTTTTAAATACCTATCCCATTGACCATCAATTTCATATAGTACATTGGATGATGAAGAATCAAGGATCTTCCCTTTGATCAATTTACTATTCCCACCAAGTCCAAGAAAAGAATAGGATGAGTTGTAGGATAACTCAGCCACAAGGCCTGTTTCCGGGCACTTTATATTAACATTACCAACCCAATTAACTCCAGGAACTGGAAGAATTCTAATTGAGAGGCGAGGACAATTCATTTCATATGTTTCCCCATGATTTCTCAGCTTTAGCACCCGTTTTCCATGCACTTCAGCATCAATACATGTACCTAAAGTAAAGGGATATCATTTACAACTTGAAATTTACTTGAAACAGATTCAAACTCTCATCATAAAATTTTATTGCAATGATATTAATTAATATAATTAGGAGTAAGTGTTGTGAATTTTTGAGATATATACCACGAAACTTAGGAACAGGTTGCTGGGACCATATCATTTCAATGTTTTCCTTCTCATCTGTTGCATGGAGGGCAGATACTGGAGGGTTGATGGAAACCTGCAGAGATAAAAAGTAGCAATAATATTATTATTTAATTGAATTTATATCTTTAAACTATCCAATAAATTAAGATGAGCCAAATGTTAAGACTTAAACATAAGTTAACAGGGAGAGTTCGAACTAAAAGACTAGTCTATTAGGTGGAAGAGTCTCGCGACTTCTTCAGTACCATATTATGCATTTTTATCTACTAACTTTGCCACACTCTTTAAAAGACGACAACCATGTGGTAGTCCTATCCTCTTGGGCGGCCTCACCCAGCTATCAGTATTCGGTGAAGTACCTTAATTCAGCCTATAGGTAACCCTTGAGTCTCATAACTTAAGTAAAACACTGAACACTTAAATCATAATAATGTATAGAGTATAAAAAAGAAAGAGGGTAGTTAGAAATGTAGTACCTGCTCAAGTAGGACATTGAGGTTGCCCTTGGAAACATGGTGTGTCTCTCCAAGAATGGGATTATAGGGAGCAACCCCAAAAGAAGTAGGACGTGTGGTAGATATACTCCAAGCTACGACAGATGTGAGCCTTTCAAGTGGACTCTGCTGATTGTTGCATTGGGTCAACAAGTTTGAATTTGAAGTTGTGCAGTATACTGATTCACCATAGCATTGAAGTTGTGATTTTGGGAAATTAAACAGAGGCGGCAGCTGCACATAAATAGTTAAAATAAATAATTTATGAGAATGAATGAGTCCTAGTGGAAAGTAAAGTAAAAAGTAAAAACTTGCCTGTAAGTTAGTGAGATCTGATCCTGGGCGTACATTTTTGAGTAAACTTAACAAGCGACTTATAAGATTAGGGGCTCTGTAACTGTAACCTGGCTCTAAATCTGTTGTGTCAACTTCCAACGAAAATGGCTTTGTTAGAACAATTTTTGACTGCCTCTTCCCTTGGCTTGCCTTTACAGTTACACACCCAGATTAAATTAGATGCTACACAATCAATCACTTCAACAAAATTAATAAATGAATCCCTCGTCCCCCAACAACTACAAGGGAAAAACAGTCACAGGAAAACACAAGCACAGAGAGAGATGAAAACAATTGAGAAAGAAAGAGAGGATATACCATATGATACACGAGAGTTGAAGAAGAAAGAAAGAAAGAAAGAGTCCTGCGAATATTTAATTTGGAGAGAACTCAACCAATGTCAGCTCAGCTGTGATCGCGTCATTTATTAGATCACCACTTTACACCCAGCGACAATAATTAATAATAAGTAATTCAACACTCACAAAATATATTTTTGTTTAAATTTAGACCCGATATTTTTTTTACTTTTCTTTATATTTAATATTGAATGGAGAGTATATACATATTTTTACTCTCCCACCCACACATCACATATTAATTAATTACTATCATCTAAAGTCAATAATTTACAATGTAGCTGAGTACATTAATTGGGAAGATAAGTAACACTGAAACAGCCACGTCCATGCCTACAACTACAAGCAGCTAAACACCCAGGTATGGACCAAACAACCCCAAAAATGTCAACAATACCACCTTTCATTATTTATTAGGTTAAATTACACATCTGCTCTCTTAATTTATTTTGTAGATTCATAACTATTTTTTATTTTATTTTATTCCCTTAACTTTGGTTTTCTATTTGTAATTTTGTAATAGAAAAATGGATTCACATTATAAAACAACTTCCTATTATTCATTTGGAATTCTCTATTTCATGTTTAAAAGTATAAAACAACTTCTTATTATTTATTTTGCCACTAACAGCAAAATTCACATTATAATAAAATATATACTCTTTTTAGTAAATACATAATTAAAAGAATTTGATTATATAATTCAAACAAACTTTATTTTATAAAATGAGGTTGACATAAAAAAACATTCAACCATAAATTACCTTACATAAGAGAAAACTTGATTATAATTAAAAGTATATTTGCAAACGTTAATTCAAACATATATTTAGTATTGTTTAATTTTGCCTACGTGGCCCTTGATTATACGTTCATGCACCTCTCCACCCATATCCTAAAAGTCAAAACTTCTTCCTTCCCCTCTCTTCTCCAAATTAGGATTTTAACGTTGATCTAAATTTATCTCCTTCCTCCTCTCTTATGTAAATTGTGAACTATTAATGTTTATTGCTTCTTCCTGGTCAGAAAATTCATCTTCTTACATCAAAATTGGACTCTAGTGAAATGTAAACTATTTGCTTTTTGTTGGAATTATCATTGAGAGTAGTTAATTGTTTAAATTTGTCCGTTGAAAATAAACAAATGCACACCCCTTGTATATCTTTCTTTAATTTTATTTTTGTATTATTTTATTGTATTTTGTGTTGTTTTGCTGAATTTTGGGATCATGTGGGTGTAGGTAAATAGTAGTGAAGGTATACCTAAGATTAACATTGTGCAATTAATACATACATGATGTAACAGATACTAATTATTATTTCATGTATTATACCTGCAGTAAGCAGTAACTGTTGGTGAATGGGAGCTGATACATGTAAAAACTTCTCATGAAGAAGCATTTAACAAATCACTAAACAATATAAGCAAAACTTTATACGTGGAAAAAACTAAGCTTCACCCCTTACACTTGCTTACCTTTACACCTATTTATAATTCAATATCATATATTATATTATATCATATATTTGGATGAATAAATCTAGCACCATGCCTTAACTTATTCCCCACCAACATAAAAAGAATATTACAAGCATTGCTTTTCCTTTGTCAACCAAACAAGTTTATCGCGGGAATCCTTTCGCCAGAACAGGAATCCTCACCTTATGCCCTCTGCTCCCTTTCATTAAAACCTCTCCAAAACTATAACTTCCCGTCACAGAGCGAGACGTGAGTGTCACGGTAAACTGACGCGATGCACCTGCTCGGATAGTCATTGCAGGAGGGTTGACTTCAATCGCAACAGCTGGTTCTATTCTTCCTGTGATCACATAGGTTTCTTCCTCGGCAACATTGGTTACAGTTCGGCGGACAACTTGAGTTCCCACAAGATGGGAAATTGTGATTGATGGAGTATTGAAATTCGACGGTTTTCCCATAGTGTTGTTACATGGCATGTTAGTGTGGTTCTTTATCTCATGAACATCGATACCGGGCGTTGTGCATAAGAAGCCTATATAATCCTCATATCCTGCATAATGAATAACAAATTTATTTTTCAAAGTTAATTGGCAATTTAAACATTATAAAACGGAGAAATTAGTTATATATATAGGGAAGAAGAAATCAAACCTGCATCAAAGATGAGGCCAGGATCCAAGGCAGCTGTTGGATCAACATGTCCGCTCCCATAGTCAAAAGGGGTAGCTTTGATGAACTTTATAGCTTCTGTTTCGGAAGTTTGCTGGGCTAGAAGAGGATTCCCTGCTCTGTCTAGAGTTGTTGATGTTGTCATCAAGGCTGATTTAATGGCAGCAGGGCTCCAATGTGGATGCTTCTGCTTTATAAGAGCAGCAATTCCAGCTATATGTGGTGCAGACATACTAGTTCCAGATATCATGGCAAATCCCTCACCTGCACAAGCAAATAATTGCTTAATATTAATCAACTCTACGATGTATCAATAGTTTTTCTCCGTTTTTCCTCTACCCTCCTTAATATGCAATGTTTCTTCCAAGATAAATACTAACAAAACATCATTTCCAACACATCCTCTATATATTTAGATGAATTTCAAGCATCCCATTAAAAAGAGGCCCGCCCAGATAGCCATTACTTACCAACATAATTTGGTTCATCGGTTCCATTTGGACTCCAAGCGGCCCAAATCAATGAACCAGGAGCTAATATATCTGGTTTGAGAAGATCTGCCTCTTGGAAGCTGAAGTCCTTTATATTTGGTCCTCTAGCAGAGAATAATGCCACCTGTGGTGCAGACTTGTGAAGAATAGGTACCAAACCATCACCAATTTTACCTATACCTTTGAAACTTTTCACCCGTCCAGTCCAGTCTCTTGGTGTAGAGATATTATAATAGTTTATAAGTTCCTGAAAATATAAAGATTTGCAGTACTAAATTACATGATATAGTGTATGAGCATAATTTATTATAAACAGAAACAATGCCCTATGCAGTATGGTGTAAGGGTCATCTTTAAAATAGACCGCAGCATTTAAACACAAGTTTTACACTGTAAACCCTAAGCTTGAATCATAAATTATGAAAGGTACTGCAACCTCTCTGCAGTCGGAGACATAAGCACAACTGACTGAACTTCGTGATCAAACATTGTTTATTCTCTGTTTGCGTTTTTCGTATCTATTTTCTTTTAAACAGGGGTTGCTATTCTAACACTACATCTACATAAATATACTGGTAAAGATGAGTCTGAGTACCTTTGAATTGCTGACATCTGTGATAAGAATCCCGGGAAGGCCAACCGGGACAGGATCAAATTTTGCTCCGGGTGAAACATTTTCAACACAGAGAACAAATCCAGCTGCACCAAGGGCCTTTGCTGTTTCTGATACTTTCTTAACTGATGCAGTACCAACAACAAAGTTGAAAGAATATCCACAGAGAAGAATATTTCCTTCTATCAAGTTCTTGTTTAAAACTTCTGGTCTCTGGCAATCTGTGGGGCTGTACTTCATAACTGAAGAATCTAGCAGCACATCGTTTGCAGCGACCAATGTGTATGTTCTGTTTAAATGTGTAGCAGCTGTACAAGCCATTATACATATTTTAGATATGAGAGTGATCTTAACTATGATGTTGGCACATAAGAAAATAATTTTGATATAATCAAGTAAATGAAACGGTAAGCAAGAAAAGTGTTTTTGTTTATGTTTTATTTCTTCCTCCTAATTTGGAGAAGGAAAGTTTGTTCCATGTTCTCTTCAGCTACAAAGAAAATTTCCACCAAAATCTTTCAATTATATCTCCTGATATCAGTCCATTGAAAAGAATCACATTATATTTGAAGAAACATAGTAGAAAGTTGGAAAACTTACGTGATAACCCAATTCCAGCTAAGATTTTTCCATTTCCAAGCATCAAATGGTTTTTGTATCTACGATCATCAATTGCGGCAGCTACAGATGTTATCCATGGACTATATGAAACCATTGTCTTAGGGAAAGGACCACCATTTCCAGCGGCCTGTGCAACAAATACACCGGCTTTCACAGCTCCAAGAAGTGTAGCATCAAAAGGATTCAAAAATGTAGTTTTTGCGGCTGCTGGAGGACTGTTGGGTCCAACTGAAAGGCTGAGTATATCCACTCCATCATATACAGCCTGTTGACTCTCAGATTTTAGAAATCTTGAGATAGAATACCAGTGGAGGAAACAATGACATTGTATAGTAAAATATTTAGATAAACTGTTGAAATTAATATCAAATAAAAAAACAAACCGCTGCAGTGGCATGCTTTGACAAAGTTATCAAAAATTCTAGTGTGAGTATACATGGGAGGCTGAGGAAGACCTAGAAAAACTATAAGTGAAACTATTAAAAAAGACCTAGAGATTAATAAGTTGAATAGAGATATGATATATGACGGAACATTATGGTGTCGTTTGATCTATGTAACCGACCCTACTTAGTAGGATTAGGCTTGTTTGTTGTTTTTGTATACACGGGAGGCTGAGGTCTATAATTTTCATGTACTTTTGAAGTCAATATATAATAAATGTGTCATATACTTGCATACCTGATCAATTGCAGCAACTACATCGGCAACAAACCCTCCAAACAGTCTATAAAGTGCCTTGTATACAGCAATCCTGAACATAATAAATACACCAAATCTTTAATGCAACAGAAAGGACCATAGTTCCCAGTTTTTAATCGATTAAGCTTATTGTTCCTCACCTAGCACGAGGAGCCATCCCACTTGCTTTCCCAAATTCATGGCCATGCATCCTCACAGGAATTCCATTATTTCCAGCTGCAATAGAGGCTGTATGACTGCCAGAGGAAAATGCACCCAAAAAAGAGGGATTGTTAAAATTTTATCAAATGCTCCGAAGATAGAATGAAAGACAACTTTTACTAAAGTTCTAATGATTTGCTCGACACTTTATGA
>NC_021166.2:2611938-2640848 GCF_000331145.2 Cicer arietinum
GATCTTTTAAGCAACTGGACATGTAAAGAGTTCTAAGGGAATAAGTTAATAAATAAAAGAAGGTAGCAGAGCATAACCTTCCATGTCCATCTCCATCTAGAGGAGACGCAAAATCAATTGAAGGGTTGAATGCTCCAGAAGCTATTGCAGCTTGTGCAAAGTGTTGTGCTCCAATAATCTTTCCATTGCAGAAATTTCTTTTAGTATCTGGATCAACTTCACATTTTCCTCTATACTTTAGAACTGGCTCATACGGTTCGGTATTATGAGTTGCAAAACTTGGGTGATGAGGAGAGATCCCCGAGTCTACAAATCCAATCACAATGTCTTCTCCAGCTCTATCAAATCCACCTCCAGTTGGCCATACCCCAGTTGGAAGCCCTAAAAACTGTGGCGTATGCGTAGTAAGTCTCCTCACTTTCCAGTCCCTCTCGATAGATTTCACTCCGGGAGCATGTCTTAGAGTTTCTGCCTACTAATATAAGAGGACAGCATAAGGAAATTAGATTGATGAAATGACTTCAAAATATATTAATTATACAATAGCAAAAGGATAACAGAACACTTCACCTGTTCCGGGGAAATATGAACAGCAAAACCATTTATAAGATGTCGATAGCTATAGAGTTTCTTGTACGTCCCTCGCTCAAACAGCATCCCCAAAAGCATATCATGTCTTTTTTCAAGATGACGAGCATATGAAGTAACCAGTTCACTGAAAGAAGTTTAAAATAGTATGAAAGGTAAGTCACCACACTTGTCAATATCCATTTCTTAGTTCATAATATACCAGAGGAGAAAATTAAAAAATAAAGACACATTAATTTTTAAGTGCATAAAAATAACTTTCCAAACAGAAGTTGAGTGGTGATTATTGCATCATTTTCCCCAAAAAGAAATTATCAGTACTCACAAGTTACTTACCTATTATACAAGAGATATAAATATATATTTCTAAAATAAGTTAAACAACCATTGCCTTTGATCAGATGTTTTTATAGTAGTGTCTTAGTTGACTCAATCACGAATTAAATTAGTTTCTTAAAAAATCTATATTCGCAAATTAACCTCAGCCAGCAACAAGTCCAATCCAAGCATTAATTAATTAAAAACAATGAAAGAAACATCGCAAAGAAGTTGATAGGAACAGAAAGTAAGTACCTAGTAGTATCAATCTTTTCATCAGATTCCACAGCAGTAGCTTCAAACTCATCAATACCTCCAGTATAACTTATGATTGGTTCACCTTCAACAGTTACTATGTAAATCTCACCTTTCCCAGAAACCAAAAGAACAGATAGAACAATCAACACACACCCAAATTCCAACAATCTCATTTTCACCAATTAGTTACCAACTCCAATAGTTTGCAAGATCTGTTCCATGGTCCAAATTCCAATCAAAGTCATTTCAAAAATACTAAATAAATAAAAAACAAAGCAATTTATAGTTAGTTCACTTTCATGTTCCATATAAAAAAACTGAAGCAACCCATTGAAAAAAAATAGTCCAAAGTAACAAACTTTACCAATGTTCAGTAACTTCGATCCAAGTAGCAAGCTGTTACTCACATCTACTAGAACCAGAAGAAGAAAAAAAACAAAAACGTGAAAAGCTGTAAAAGCTATTAGGTAATACTAAAAAGGGAAGCAAAGAATTGTTATGAGGAAGTAAAGTAGAAAAATGATATCAAAAGAGGAAAAAAGAAATGAAACTAACAAATTTACTTACATTGCAGTGATGAGAGATCTAACGGTCAAAGTTAAATGCCATGGAAACTAAAAAAGAAAAATGGTAGTTAGTGAGTGAAGAGTGAAGAGTGAGAGAGATAGGGTTTTGTTTTTTTGATTCAATTTGAGAAAACTATGATGGTTGATCTTGAATCTTGATGCAGTGAAGTAGTAATTTTTTAATTAACATTCATTATTTATTATCATTATTGTTGTTGAAATCGTTTTGGGGTTTAATGATTAAATAAATTGAATTATTGCTGATTTTCAATTTTTATAATTTTATTTTTCATGTTTAACTTTAGTCTAATTTTCTGAGTTTGCTTCTTTGTTCACAGAATTTATTTATCAGTAATGAAAAGGTGGGAAGGGGACATTCGCGCGCAGGCTGTCGGAGATAGTTTACATAGAAAGACAATATTACCCTTGAGATTTAGTGCTCATTACGCGTTTCCGAAATTACAGGGACTGGGAAAAAGGGAACAAATTTTACATCATTACTCTTATTATTATTATTGCTAGTACTATAGTAGTTAGTTAATAGTTACTTGTACTATTGAAATTTATAACAATAAAAGGTTTTTATTAATTAGTTCCATTTTTAGCTTATTTAAAAATATTAAATGTAAGGCGTACCAATCTTAATTTTAACGTGAATAGAGATCTGTATCTAGTTGGATTTTATTATTAATTTGTGTAGCTCATACAATGCGTATAGTTTGGAAGTTTGAATATCGAAGACATCAATGAGTACTATTAATGATAATCCAACATCATATGTATCCACTTTGAGTAAACAAATGTTATTGTAGTTCTGAGTGTATTAAAATTGTAAATATATTTTTGTTAATAATTTTATGAATTAAGTTAACTAATAAAAAATACATTTGAAGATTAAAATGAAGGAATGGCGGTGGATCTTTACATGATATATACATACAAAGAAAAGAAAATAAGTACACCATACAGATATTAATGTTTAAGCGCATGATATTCCGCTAGATGTGGCAACTGTTTAGAAATACTATTCCTATAGACAAAACAAATGCTTGTCATGATCACGATGAAGATGGAGCACACCCTTTTATTGAATTTCTGAAAGTCATTTTCATGGCATACCTCTAAAAGTCATAAATCAGTTGTCTCTACAATGGTGATATAACCAAAATTTATAGTTGAATTAAATATTACTACCTTAAAAAAACAAATTGTGCTATTATATTACTTAAAAGTGAAAAAAAAAATTAAACAATAAGGCTGTAATCATTATGGTGCAATCCATCATATATTATCTGACTTTTGTCCATCCCAACGATTTGAGTAAATTATTAATAATCTTGAGAGTCAAAAAGGAGGGTTTGGTGAGTAGACTCATGAGCAAATGAGAGGTATTTTAAATTGAATTATTGTGTGTGTGTTTTTTTATGGAATTTTAAAATATTGTGTTTGCTTTGACAGAGAGTTGTGAGATTTTAATGGAAATAATTCCTATATTTTTTTTATTATTGAGATATTTAAAATAACATTGAAATTAAGTCAAGAAAAAAAGATCACATTAAATTAAAGAGTATTTAAGGCCCAAATATGAAATAAATATTATCTTCCAACTTCCATCCAAATCCTCAACTTTTGAAAATTAGCTAAAATTGATCTATTAAACATTTTGCTTTTCAAATTTCTCTTCCATCAAGATAATTGAATCAAACACCTCAAATTTAAAATAATGTCTCATCTCCTCTATTATTTCTCACCTTCTCCTAACTAAACACATTTTAAGAATTAATTTTTTTCCCTAAAATTTGTCATTTTTCCTCACATTTTAAGTGATAAATTACTACATTGATTTGGATTGATTTACCCAACATTGATTTGGATTTTTGTTTATGATTAAAGTTTAACGGGTCCCCTTAGAGACTGAGAGAATGGAAAGGAATGATATTTTAAGGGGTAAAGACAGATTCAAACTTCGGGCACTGTTGGATTATGATGGAAATTCGATTGAGTCAAGAGCAATCACATAAGTGAGTTGGACACCACATATTAATGTAAAATCTTAATGTATTCGTTTTATGGGATTTTTTACGTATATGTTGTTCAACCTTCATTTTTCTAAATAATGAAGAATTTCCAACTCACACTTGCTACACAACAATTTTTCTCGCAAGCGTAAGTCCATTCTATTAATCTGTTGATGTTCATCCTCGAGCAGAAGCTTTTCCGTACATATATACTTGAACCAATGTTGACTCCATACAACAAGACACATCGCATGAACATCATTTGTTAGAAATACTTTTGATACAAGGAATCAATCAAACCCTTCTTAACCATCGGATCTAATTTAATTGTTGGGCCATGAGGGGAACCCGATGATCATCCACATTGAAACAAGAGTAACCATACAAGTGAATTGGACGTCACATCTTAACCTTAAGACATTTAATTTATTAATTTTCTCAACTTAATAATATCAATATTATCCGTTGAGTTACACCTTATGGAAGAATACGTTATGCCACTTTAATTGATATAAGCTCTATTTAAAAATTTCAATTTAAACCATAATTAGATTTATACCGAACAAGTTTGCATATATATTTGTAAAAAAAGTAGCATAACTAAAGTACATTTTCATAATTCTTTGGCTTTTTATATATCTTAAAAAGATATTGTATCACTATCTCTCAAATGCCACACAAATGGTAAGTTAAATATTCTTTGATGCATTTTAATGTTAGAGATAATTATATTATGGGTGTTTGTTTCATAGTTTGGTATATTAATGGTTTAATGTTTGAGAAATTAAAACGACTAATAAAAGATATATTTAAATATATTTTTATAATTTTAATAATAAAATTGTCTAATTAATAATACATTTGAAAATTAAAATAGTTAACAAAAAATATATTTAAATATTTTTTATAATTGTAATATATTTAAATACTATAACGACATTTTCTCGCATTTTCAATTACCACATATTTTATCGTTGTGAAAACAATGTCGACATAAAATTATAATACAACAAAGTCATAAATTTTAATATGAAAAAAATCATTTTCTTTATGCTTTTAGAATTTATCCTTTCGAACAATGGCCCCTAAGATAAGGAAATGGCACTATATAAAGGTCATTTTCAGTAACTATAGCATATCTTTATTAGAATGCATAGACCCACAATATACACACACAACAAATTAACATATACTCACAAATATATATACATTACCAAAAGGCTTGGTGAATTAATATGTGGTTGGAATCTTGAAACTTTTTTATAAGATGGAACTTGGAAAATGCAAGATTGTACGTAAAGACTCGTGAGAGTTCATAAGTTAAGTTGGTTGGAATAGACAAACGGTGTCTCTTGTGTTTTTTCTTTCTTTTGGCAAAAAATTATTTACTATACGTACTGTTGCACATGTTGGGGGACCCACCAACCTTGTCTTAACGCCAATACATCACACATGTGATCTGATGAGGTGCCCTTATCGAAGGGATCAAATAATTATTAAAATTTGAAGATGATTCCAAACTATATAGATCATATAATTCATATGTGACTCGTGAAATTTGTAGGGAAGTAAAGAATCTGAATCAAACTATACAAAATTGTGCCTTTTTTTTTTCTTCTATGTGATGAAAGAGATGAGTCCACAAAATAATTGATTAAGATCCTGGCATAAAATGCAAACAATTGTGCCTAATTTTCTTTTTTCATATCTCAAAATTTTCATTCATTATATATTAATTCTAGGTCTCTTCTCTTTAGATAATATATCATTTTAGTTTTAAAAGGTGATTCATTATTGTTAGTACAAATGTAATTTACATCGATAATCAATAAGCTACTTACCACTTCGTCACCTCATATAATGGTCAATTTCAATATTTGATTAAAAAAAAATTCAATTTCAAAATATATTTATAAGAATGGGATGATACGGTAATTAGAATTATACTATATAGTCTCTTATTGAATAGTATTAAATAGTTTTGTCATAAACATTGTCATAAAAATTTATTGAAAATTTGATTGGTTCGTGAGTTATATAAATGTATATAAAATTATAATTTAATGATAATGACTCATAAGATATGCATATGAAAAATTACAACTTTAGTGTATATTATAATAATGATAATGGATATTTAATGTACTTTTATAGTAGAATGCATAAATAGATTACTAATCATGAGTTTTTCACTTAATTTTTTATATATATATCATCTATAACAGGATAGTAAATTTTTTAAAGAATCTATTACATCAAAACTTTTTATCTTTATAATAATGGTAGAGATAATTATTTTAAGAGCTAAATTTATGACTAATATTTTTGTTTCATTTTTCACAAAGTAAAGAAATATTAATAAATTTCTTATACTTAATTTATCGTGTATGTCATTTTTTTTCGTACACTTTGTGTCCTTTAAAATCTTCGTTTTATTATTAATTTTTTGTGTTTTCTTTTACCACTCTTTTTATTACTCGAGGCACACATAACTTTGGGAGGGCATGTATGTGAAATTATATCTGTTTTTAATAACTTGTTGTTTATCACAACGGAAAATGCTCACTATTACTTAATAATAACAGTGATGTATGATATCAAGATATCATTCTTTCATTAACCAATCTTTCATAGAAAAACTTCAACCATCAATATCCATGGAGTACCTTTAATCATAAGAGGGCGAAAAAACCACTAATTGGATTTGGGGTGCATGCTTGTTCCGTTAACATGTGCTAACCTGCAATTAATTGGTGGGATTTAACATTAAGTTAAAAAATTACTCATCACATACACAAAAATATTATTTTTTAGTAACAATATGCCTTATGCCTTATGTGTTTTATTTTTTATGAGTTCTCTAGTAATGTTATGGTTGTTTTACAATTGAAATTTATTGAAGCTCGTCTCTTGGGTAGTTTCATTGGTGAAGGAAATATTTATCCATACTTCCTCTATTCATAATTATAAGATTTATTCGACATTGTGATAATTCTTTATCATATGCATATATTTTTATTTTTTATTTTTTTAGTCTTATTTAGCTTTAATTATTAGTTAATTTAAGGAGTTATTTGATATATTATGTTGATTTTAGTTATTAGATTTAATAAAATATTTATGTTCTTATTTCCTTGATTAAGTAGAGATTTTTTTGTAGTTTTGCGTTGTTTCTTTGTTTTAGTGCATTGCTGAATTTTGGTGAGAAATTAACATGGTCTATGTGGAGTATTTCAGCCATATCTGGAGTTGTAGATGCCCAATTGGAGTCAAACCAAGTGAAAATGAAAGCTAAGATTCATATCTACAACTTCCATGAAGATATCATAACCAAATTCAGACTCAAAATAAGAGAAAATTGCACTAAATGCCAGACAAATGAGGCTTTGCGTCTGAAATGTGTAGTTTGCGTCTGAAATGTGTAGTTTGCGTCTGAAGTGTGTAGTATGCATCTGGAGCACATTTCTGTCTATACAATTTGTCTATTTACGCCGCAATGCGTCTGAAGCGCGTCTGGGGCACACGATGCGCAACAGAATACATTAAAACACGTTTTTATCACTTATTATGCATCTTTTTGGCTATCGGGAAGTTTGGAGACTTGTGTCCTAGTAGAGAAACTCATAGACGACTGTTTTTAACATCATCGAATGAGTTTAATCAAAAATCATTCATGATTTCTTCTTTTAATTTTTACTTAATTCCTATCTTATGTACCTCTGTCATGAGTAACTAAACCTTATTTGTTATGAATGAGTGAAACAATATAAAACCCTTATTTTTCTGATTTGATTTCTAGTTATATGAATATGTTTATTGAATTATTTTTCTCATATATGTTCTTAATGCTTTTTATTGTTTGATCAACATTAAAATGTTATACGATTCGTATTTTGAAACGTAAGTGGACTTTACGAATGTTTGAGATGAGAAATTCATGATATTGTAGTATAAGGATAGATGCATGTCATGAAACCAATTAAATTTGTTGCAAAGACAACAATTTAAAAAAAGAGTTCTTGTACGCTTAATTCTAATTTTAGATCCATTAAGGAATTATGGGTTACGTTGGAATTAAAGGTTATGTCACTAAGACAATAGGACAAGAATAATAAAGAGATTCAGTAATAATTCAATAAAGGAATTTAGTAACTAGGATCAAATTAGAAACCAATGTGGATTAGAAGTGAAACTAATTTCTCACATTTTTTTTTATTATAAAGCAATAACTTTATTACCATTAATTTTAAATATCATTTCAATCAATTCATAAATTTTTTGTCCATTTTTAATAATTAAATACAACTTGATAGTAAAACTAAATCTTTGAATTCGACACTCGATACTACCGTTTTATTATTACTTGCAATAGTTCAGTGTACACTTGTTGAAACACTATCACACTACAATAAAAATAAGATCTTGTAAATATCTAAATATATTTATTACACATTTTTTAAATATATGATTTATTAATACTATCAAATTATCTTAGAATATAGAAAGTTAATTGTAAATGCATCTATATATAAAAAATAATTTAGTAATAGTCATATATAAATTATACATATTAATTATATTATCAACTTTTTTATATACGTACAAAAATATCATGTAGTTTTATAAATAGAGACAAAATAGAAGGAGGTGATACTTTTTCATGCAAGAGACACTTTTTCAAAATTGTCATGTCTGTACATAATATTATTTATGTAATTAGATATTTAGTATTTGACGATATCATGACACAAATCCAATCTAATTTTGTTTAGACTCCTCTTTGTTGAACTCGTATCTTATTGAATTTCTTTTTTAACGAACCCTCGTCTAATTATGAAATTAAAAATTGACCGATGTGATTTTAATGTTCGACAAGAGACACACCACCTCACCTAAGAGGATTTAGTTTCTCCGTTGTTGGGAATCGTGTCTTTTAAATTTATTTCATGACCAACCAAAGAGGAGAAAGGACGAAAATATGAATAGAAAAAAGTTACACTTTCAACATTGCTAGCTGTCTGCTAAGAAAACTATTATTAGTGATTGGAATTCAAGTAATTTCATCATTAACATATTTGCTTTTCTATTTTCACTCTTAATTTTTTTAATAAACATCTTAACCATACCACCAAGCTACCTTATATCACAAGTTACAAATGTAAAAGAGATGCATGTTGAGAAGTATATCAGAACAAGCAAGCTAGAGACAAGTTTCTAGTGCACAATTGATATCGATGGTGTTTGTAGGGTGGTGGTATCGCTCAGAGTGTAGTAGCACCTTGTTGCATCCTTTTAAAAAAAATATATTATCTACTTATAAAATCATGTTCAATTTAAAACTCACATAAATCTTATTCATATAATTAAAATACACAAATATATAATTATAAAAGACTAAGCTCATTCATAATCTATCAATAAGTGACACAATATTCATACACCATCAAACTTAGAAATAGAAGTAAAGTTGTTTAAACATATAATTTATGAAACAGAGAAAGAGATCTAAACATACAAAACAATTACATAAAAATATTTAAGTTTATAACATAAAACTAAAAACATGTAAATAATCTTTAGTGATGTTATCCCGTAGTTTACAAACTGATAACTAGACTCAAAAAAACATTTCTTCCCAAGAAGACATGAAATTTATCATAATCATTATAGGATGTAAGAATAAGTTGAAACCAAATAAAAATACAAATAAATCAGGCAAATCATTTTATATGAATTTAACGTGTATATAACAAAATGTTTGTTTAGCCTATTTTGCCATGTGTGTGATTGTCATTTTTAACCTTTATTCTTGATACGTAATGGTGTTTCCTATTTCCAACATGCCTGAGATGCCTTATTCATGATCCTACATTATGTGCACCACACTGATAGCTAATAAAGCACCAACCTAGTCTAATGAAGCTAAAAGACACTTCAGAAACTTTGTTTCATTTAATAATTGACCTTTTGCAATCAAAGATCAAACAAGGCATCTCAAGAATATTAGGTTCAACACCCAAAATTATCTTTCCTCTACACTTCACGCGAGGTCAGCATAAAAATCAAATTGCAAGATTCTATTTAAAGACAACATAAACATCTACCATTATATTTGAAAAAAATAAATACATAAGCATGCAGCCACTCTACTAATCCCTCTTATCTGAGTGCATAATTATTGAATTAATCCTCAAATGAAAAGTTGCAACAGATAAAAGGAATTTGAAAAAACAAAAGGGTCGCTCTAGAATTCAAATACCAACAACCATTGCAATTTTGTCTCTTTTTTTGTTCAAAACCAATTCACAACACAAACTTATTGGATAATGCAGAACCATGCAATAGACTCTAAATCATAATTTTTTTAAACCAATTTTAACAACTATTGTCTTCGCAAGAGTCACTTAAATGTTGATAGTCCAGTCCTCGGCAAATTTGCACAGAACACAACTACAGCTTTGAATCCGAACCTATAAAGTATTCCCGCATATGAATCAAATACAAATTAGTCATGATGCAACATTAATTTATCAAGCAACAGGCAATCAAAATATAAATGTCATACCAAAGGCAATCAAGAGACATACGCAGAGCAGCAAACTTCCCAAAATCAGACTCACTTGTAAGCTTGCTGCAGGAGTTTTCCAAAGATTCTTGGTCAGACACTAATGCTCTAGAACCTATAGTGAGGTAAATGTTACCTTTCGTTTGAGACAACAAGTCTTCCTTTTTTTTTTCTATACACCGTTCTTCATCTTCAATAAAAAAAAAAAAAAAAAAAAAAAGGAACCTTCCAAAATGCAGAAGATGAGTACCTCAATTGAAAGGAATATAAAACTAGAGCTCTTTCTGGACTTGTGATTTGATTTCTCCCCTCTAATAATAACAAGAAAATATCTCTTAAAATTTCTTTTTGGGCCCTCGTCGTTGTGGGGTGGCTGTCATATGAAGGGCCAATAAGCAGTTCTACCTAAAAGGGTAAAGGAATTACTCGCCATGAGAGCTAAAGACCCCAACAAGACTTCAGTTTCCCGTTGATATGCTCCAATTCCTTCTCTGAAGGACTTCTGTATTTCCTAACCTGCATACATAGCCAAGGTAACATTGGACCATGTAAACAGAATAAAACCACATTACTAAGCTCATACAAAAGAAAAATTGGAAATACGCATCATTGGTTTAGCAAACAACTACTAGGATGAAAAACAATTACCAAAGAATCAATTGCATCCAATGATTCAAGAAGCTCGGCCATCGTATGCGTGGAATTCTGATGTGAAAAAACTCTGCTCAGAAAACTGCAATTAATGCCAGTATCCAAGTGGCATTAATTGTTCAAAGAATCAACTATAAATCACAACCCGGGCAGATCACTTTGTTGTTACATGATTGTGAAACAAGCAAAAGCTAAAGGAAATGGTTTTTTGGGGGGCTGGGGTGACTATCACAAAGAAACATGTGAAACATGTGAAACAAGTACCTATCGAAGTCAACAACTTGATGGAGTGCATTTGAGTTACGCAGGGCGGCCAAGGCCAACTGCAGCAGGAAGATACAGACTATTGTTGTCACAAAAAAACACAAAATGCTACAAGGGTGTTTCAAAATTTACAGATTATTTGGAGAATACCTGTCCAGGAGGAAATAAGAGTGGTGCATCTGTAAGCATCATTTTATCAACTTCCAGTCTTGCTGTATTTTGCAAAGCCTATACAGCAGGAGAAAAACTATCATGAAACAAGTAACTATTTCTTTATAATCAACAAGAGTTGACTAGATAAAAAGTAATTAAAATAAATTGTTGCATTATACTTCAAGTAGACAATACATGTGGATGAAGAGAATGAGATCATTTACAATCAAGAAAGAAACTGCATGTTGTGCAGTTCTCAAAAACTTAAAACGATCTCAATCTTGGACAAGTAATAAGTAAGACCAGTAATTGTCCAAAAAAAGGGGGAATGGTACCGGAGAACCTTCCTGCATATAAAATCATAAGCCAAAAATAATTCATGCACCAATGACCACAACAATGTGCTCAGCCTGATGATTACACTGGACAAAAAGACTAGTACCTGACGCTTGTCCTCACCAGCATTGCAAAGTTCCTGTCAATTCCCATAGTAACAATTTCCAGTTCAATATAAAATCATTAAAAAAATAATGCTAATGGCAGACAAGTCATAATAGAATTATTAATCGAAAATGAAAAAGAGAGAAAGCTGCAAATTTATTTTGAAATGCAAAAAATTGTAGACATTTAAAAAGAGTTCCATACAGCCAACTAGACGAACCTCCATATAATTAAAACCTTCAACTGAGCGATATGGAGTATAAACAATAAGCTCAAATTCCAGGCTCTACAAAACCAGGGTTTCTTGTCATAGATGAATTAAAAAGTACATTAAAAAAAAACTAGATCAATTTGATATCTGTGACCTATCCGTGCCTGATAAACTATCATCTCATTACAGAGAACTATTTCATGATCCTGGGAAACCCTCTTACCGAGCTCCTCAGCCGATACAAGATTTTCTTCTATTTTACAAGCAGCATATATGCAGGTCAACCTGTACAAAGGTTTCCTTTGAGTTACTGAGAAGCTAATGTATAAGAATGCCAAATTTGATGAAGTATATGACGGCCACACATGTAATCAAACAAATGATATCATAAAAAATAAGTAATCCATTCAACGGGATAAAAAGATTAATCAAAAGAGAAAACTGATAACCAATCCATCTCTCAGCAGTGCATCAGGTGCAATATCCTAACCAATTTTAACATTTTCAAACAATTAATAAACTAAGCATGAGTTCACCATAATGACCAGTGAGTCTGAAATCTGAATTCCTACTTAATATTTTAAAAAACGAGTGCAGTAAATCATTAGTCAAGACTGAAGAGTGCAGTAAATCTTACATTAGATTGTTTGGTTGATGTTCCATCACCGACCATCGCAGATAGAACCTTTTAAAAAAGATGAGCGCTGTTGCCTGTGTATCATAAACTATTTCAAAAGGATGACTACAGAAAACAAGTGTTGCCGTAATTATTATATTGACACAGACTGCTTCACAATTAATTTAAAATACCCAGAAAAGAGCTTGCATACCTGGATCTTATGAGGGAAATGCAAATTGTTACACACTTCTTGTAGCTTGTTTTCATAAAAAACCTTTATACATTGTTCTTCTTCAATACTAACAGGTTTTATCTGAGAATGCTTTTCAGCTGAAATAAAATACAGCTCTTGTGAACAGTTGAAAATAGAAATTCACAAACAATGGGAACAAAATAATTTTCAAAAGACAGAATGTTTTTTATACGATCGAGGGGAAAAGGGACGGAATCAAATTTCAGAAATAGCTTCACCATTATCGCTTGCAGTCGTCTGGGGTTCAGGATATGACAAAGACCCGTCAACATCTACTTCCATTAGAGTTACTCCACCCTTTAAAATAGATTAGTAGTAATTAGCAACCCAGTAGTAAGCTATTAAATGATATCATATTATCATGAAATATTTTATCAGTAGGGAATAAGATAAAAGCAGTTCCACTTCCACATGAGTTTACAACATCAGAGAATATATAAAACAATAAATGAGTATACGGTTATGGTCCTAAAAGTTCTCAAATTGAAATTCTCATCAGTTTATGAAGGTATGTATGTACAAAGTAGACTAAGACTGTGACCTTCTCTAGGATTTGTTTGGCTCTCTGATTAGCAGCTGTATATTTCTCAACCTAAAATGAAAGTAGATACAAGGAAAGAAAAAGTAATGAGTTACACACATAATATAAGAGAAAATTGAATTTCTCATGTGTGCCACTTGAATAAAAAAACAGTAAATTTAAACTAGCAATAAATCAAAATTATCCACCCAACCCACTATCTAACTAAAGCAATTGAATGAACCCATGCAAAGAAAGGTGATGATCAGGGTTTGTTAGTTGAAGGACAAAGGTGTTGTGAATTGCGGTTTAAAATGAATAGCGAAGATAGTAAGAAAACAAGTACCAGTTGTTGAGGAGAGAAGATCCACTTGGCTCGGTGGGTAGAGGTCAGAAAATCAGCCATGCCAATCAGAAAGCCTAAAGTGGTGCTTTTACCACAAAATAAATGGGGGCAAACACTGGTTGATTCTTCAAGCTGAGAGAAAGTGAGATCAGTATACACCTCTCTGTGTTTGAAACAGACGATTTCAGTTGGTATATGTCTTGGCAGGCACAGTACAAACAACAATTAATGGAGCATAAATAATGCATATGGACCTTAGATTTCAATAATTTTCTAAAAGACAGTTTCAATTTCATTCCAAATTCCCAGTAGTTTAAGCCTTCAACGCAAAAAAATGACATTTAAACATTCAACTTTCAAGCCGAAATGTAACAAACTGGAAACAAGACCCATTGAATTCACAGCCACAAATGCCAAAAATATTCAACCATTCTTATACACAGATATTTTAAATTTAGAAGAGTTGAAAACATCAAGGAATAGCACACCCAATTTCAATAGAAGCAAACACAATTACATTATGGATCAAGAAACAACAGGTGTTCATAACTCATTAGGAATCAGTCGTAAATCTTGAAGTTCTAATTAGTGACAATAATTTTTTCAACAAGAATTCAAAGATCACAATAATTAAGGAATGAGACACAAATTCCACATAAATTAGAATTAATTTCAAAAGTTTCGACACGGAAGCATAGCTGATTCCTGATTTCCATTTGAAAATAATACTCCCTTTGTTTCATATGAAGGTTGTGCACTCTTCTTAAGAAAATCATTGAATGTACTAATTTCTATGAATAAATGAATAACGATAGCACATATCTCAACTTAAAGCGCACGTTAGCAAGAACTTCAAGTTATAGCTATCAAGAACAGTCAATGACAGATATGTGGTTTAAGTGCAAGAATTAGTAGCAAATCATTCAGAAATATGTTTATGGAAATATTTGCATAATCTTTCAGCACGCACACACATACATTAATCGGATACCAAATAGCAACTATTTCAGCACAGTTTGAAAACTTACTCGAAAACAACGCAATGCATCAGAGTTCTTGCAGCTGAAGGAATCCGTATTTGGAAGGGATGTAACACTAACGATTATTTTTCGTTATTCTTTTATCATTTAACTAAACTTCCGTTGATTAAGTTTATCGTTTCCGTTAGTTAGTTTTTAACCCAAAAGTAACGTCTCTTATTTTCAATTCGTAATCTATCAAAGTCAAAAAAATGAAAATGAAAAATCCTCAAAATTTATTTCTCAATACTTTTATTTTATCTCCATCTTTATGTACTTTTTCCACATTATTCTTTTTTCTTTTTTATACAAAATATATATTTTTTATTTAGTTTCTATTTCTTGATAACTAAATCAGTACAAATTCTTTTGTCTAAGTTATATTTTATTTAAGCTTTAATCAAAATTATTTCAAATCATTGATATTGAATTTTTTTATCACTTTTTTCTTTTACAGAATATGATTTTTATGTCTAAATTTGAAGAAATTGTTTCTTAAAAGAAGGTGATTTTTAAGATTAAGAAAAACATAATGAGTTTGAAGATATTTTTTATTTTTGCGAGTGTGAAATGTTATGAAATTGAAATTGTAATTTATGGATTTGAAATATATGAGTTCGAAAGTCATAGATTTTAATAATTTTTAGAATTAATGAGATTATAAATTTATGATGCGTAAAATAAACAAGATTTTATAAAATTTAACGTTTTTTTGTCAAAAACTAATAAAAAATATCAACTTGAACAAAAACTGAATAGAAAATTATTATGAAACTAGAGTGAAACTAGATAATAAGTTAAGAGACTAAAATAATAGTTGTGATTTTTTTTAATTACACCCCTAATTTTTCTAAAGTTGTGATATTTAAATATTTATAACTCTCTAATGTTCATTAAATATTTTATTTTTTCTCTATCTTTTTTTTATCACATCAATAATATATATTTATTTTTCTCTTAGCATAAGATGAATGTATAGGTATTATTTATCATTTTTCTTCTTTCAATTATACCCCTAAATAAAACCCAAATTAATTTTCATAGATTTTTGAGGTTAAATAATCTAATGACCAACTTCATACACTTTAAATATGAAGATGGAAAATTTTATTAATTAGACTAAACAAATTTTGTGGTACTTTAGTTTTAGATTGAAAAATTTATTTTCGTATATGAATTTATAAATAATGTTTGTCATTTAAACAAAAGTTAAAATCTCTTCAAATATATGAGTATCTATTTATAAAAAAAGAGAAAAGTATACGTTTAATATTTAAATTATATAAATTCTCAAATATTTAAGGACATCTAAACTCTTTATCTTAATAGATTTAGATTATCTTATTTTTTTGACCATATTAAGAGAGAGACATATAAGCAAATTTTGTATGTATATGACTTATAAAAATTATTTTCCTATCGTTTATATCTGTAGGTTAATTTATTTCCATTTCCGTGTCTCTTTGCTTTATCTCTGTTCTCACAATAATAGAGAGGCAAAAAAATCAGCAGACCAATAATTTATTTTCTCTGCCATCTCCCAAATTGCCACGTAACTAATTTCCATTTCATTCTCTCTTTCCTCCTTCTTACCCAATTCAATTCTGTTTCTTCTTCAACAATTCTCTCATCTCTTCCTTAAATCTTCATTTTTTACCACACAAATTCAATTAATTCGTCTCATTTTCTGGATTATAGTTGTCTCTGTCCATTTCAGTCGGTGCCGGAGAATCATGCCGCCGGCTCTATTGGATCCGCCATTGCCAATAACATCGTCGGTGCCTTCTTTAACCTCCGACACCATTTCTCCGGCACCGGCGTCGGAGAGTCAGCTATTCGATAATCTTAGAGGCTTGCAGTGGCGTGTAAATCTTGGTGTTTTGCCATCTTCTTCTTCAACTTCCTTTGATGATCTTCGTCGTGCCACCGCTAATTCTAGAAGGGGGTAAGCTAATCATGCCATATTAGTGTTTTTGTTTTGTTTTTTTGATCCAATTCTCCAAGGATGTAAAAATAAATTCATTTTTCTAACATTGGGTTTTAAATTTAATCCAATTTACGGTATTTGGATAATTGTTTTCCTTACATTCAGTGCAAAGTTCATAGCTTTATTGATGGGTGTTTTAATTAACTTTCTATTCAGAGTTACTAAAATATCCCAAGTTCCTAGCTATTGGTGTTTTTGTTTTTAACTTTGTATGTAATTGGTTATTATTCTCAATAAGCACACCTTTAAGGTATTTTTTAATTTTTTTTAAAGATGTAGATACAATACAATCATATGGAAATACATTGTTGACAATTTTCATTCGCGAATGCTGGTATGAGATGTTGATCTCTATTCATTCAGTTAAAGTCAATACTACATTTTTGTTTTTGTTTTTCTGTCATGTCATTATCATTTTATATCAAGGTATTGTTTCATTGGAAGAAATGAATAAATTTTGTTTCTTGATTTGGCACTGAGGACTATTTGTGTAAATTATTATATGGATTTCGGCGTTTGGCATTAATTTATAGGTCATGTATTTTATACTGTAGTGTTGCCATCTTGAGAGACGAGATCCAAGTGTTTCTTGGTGTCTGTCATGTTCGTGTATGCTCCAATTGCATTTTATTTTTAGACATGTCTTTGCTTATTTTACATGTACTGTTTCTGATCTTGTCAGGTATGCTAGTTTGAGAGGGAGGCTCTTGGTTGATCCCCACATTACAAAGGATGGAACTAGTTCACCCAATCTTGTCATGGATAACCCACTTTCACAAAATCCAAGTAAACCTTGGCACATTTTTCACATTCCATTGCTTCTTCATATTTCATGATTGGATAAATAAATCTATTTCCCTCATTTCGCCGATATTCTGTCATAAATTGTCATAAATTCCTATTTACTTAGTGCTGTCTCCAAAATTTGGAATACCATTGTGTATATTTCTAGCTAGTCTATCTAACCCTCTCCGCCTCTCTTGTTTTTGAACTCTATCTGTGGTGACAATAAAATGTTCTTTATATGCAGACAGTACATGGGGTCGCTTTTTTCGCAATGCCGAGCTAGAGAGGATGGTTGATCAGGATTTATCACGTTTATACCCAGAACATGGCAACTATTTCCAGACACAAGGGTGCCAAGGCATATTGAGACGAATTTTATTATTATGGTGTCTTAAACACCCCGGGTATGGTTATAGACAAGGTAAATTGCTCAGCCAACCAATAGCTACACACAATACATTTTACTTTCATCCTAAATATGTTTTCGCACTTTGTGATGATTTTTAATTTTTCTTCCAACTATGTAAGTAAACGTGCTTAAATGGTTAATTTACATTAATCTATATTGTAGTGAACTTTCTCATTTATGATGGGTGTATTATTTTTCATTGCAACCTTATATAACTAGACATAGCACATTAGCACATGTAATTGAATGAAAGCTTTACTTTACCAATCACCAGAAGGCACATCATATGCTTTGTTCATTGCGAATCTCATGCTCTCTAGGCTATCGCCAATGTGCTTTAGTTACAGATTATTAAATGATTAACTTGATGGAAAACCTGTTACTTGGTATTTATCAGCAAAAAACCTGTTACTCGGTATCTATTTGAACCAACATTATTGAGCATTTTTCATTCATTTATTTTGTAGGAATGCATGAGTTACTTGCTCCTTTGCTTTATGTTCTCCAAGTTGATGTCGAGCGCGTTGTAGAAGTTCGAAAAGTTTACGACGACCACTTCACAGACAGATTTGATAGTCTCTGTTGTCAAGATAATGATCTTTCTTACAGCTTTGATTTTAGAAAATCTTCAGACTCGACAAAGGATGAAATTGGCTCCCATGGAAATGCAACAAATATCAAGAGTCTTGATGAGCTTGATCCTAAGATACAGACTATTGTATTGCTAAGTGACGCTTATGGGGCTGAAGGTGAACTGGGCGTTGTTTTATCTGAGAAATTTATCGAGCATGATGCTTACTGTATGTTTGACGCTTTAATGAATGGGGCCCACGGTTCAGTTGCAATGGCCGATTTTTTCTCTTATTCCCCTGTTGCTGGGTCTCATACTGGTTTGCCACCCGTAATTGAAGCTTCTGCTGCATTGTATCATTTGCTGTCTCATGTGGATTCATCTCTGTATAGCCATCTTGTTGATCTCGGGGTTGAACCTCAGTACTTTGCTCTGCGCTGGTTGAGAGTTTTATTTGGACGGGAATTTCCACTTGACAACCTCTTGATCATTTGGGATGAAATCTTTTTATCAGATAATAGTAAAATCGAAAAGCACGTGGAGGACAACACAGACCCTGGTTTTAGGATCTTACATTCATCTCGTGGAGCATTTATCTCAGCTATTGCTGTGGCAATGTTACTTCATTTAAGATCTTCACTACTTGCGACCGAAAATCCTACAATCTGTCTCCAGAGATTATTAAGCTTCCCCGAAAACACGGACATTAAAAAACTAATAGAAAAGGCTAAATCCTTGCAGACTCTTGCATTAAGCACTGAAATTTCATCCTCAACACCTACATTTGTAGAGTATGAGAACAAGGGTAAATCGGTTATTACAAGATCAATTACCATTCCATGTGAATCAGGCTCGCCTAAAACTCCTACGAACTTAATACCTGATAATAGCTACTGGGAAGAAAAGTGGAGAGTTGTCCACCGTGCTGAAGAACTAAAACAAGATGGAGTAGAAAAACAGGTTCCATCTCAGAAAAAGAGATGGACAGAAAAGGTCAAGTTAAGTTTGAAAAGAACGGAATCTGACCCGTCTTCGTCAAGGATTACGAGTGGTCAAAAGGAATCTAAGGCATCTGTTAAGCGCAATTTGTTAGAAGATCTTTCCAAGGAACTTGGGTCAGAGGAAGATACAGAAAAACTCTACAATCATGAAATCTTGTGCCAGCAGGATAATCATTCGGTTGCGGTTGAAGTTGAGCAACTAGATGATGGCTCTGAAGGCAGCAACAATTACTGTGGTGAGGATAGACGTCTAAATAGAAACACTGTTAGTGAGGAAAACTCATTGAACCCAGCTAGTCCTCCTAATGAGATCAAAGATCATGAAAATAACTCACTGAAAAGTAGTGTTGGGTCTAATTTTTCCCTTGATGAAATTAATGAAACTTCACATTGTAGTCCCGTTGATTCGCCTCTTCCAATTTCCAATCATCCCGAGAGTAACATGTCTCAGGTGCCAGGGTGGAATAATGATTCCACAGGAAATTCGGCCGCACTTTCTAAAGATAGAAAACTAAATAAATTCCAGTGGCTTTGGAAGTTTGGTCGTAATAACGGCGATTTAATGTCTGATAAAAGAGTTGGTGCTTCTGATGAGGCTGTAAAACCCACCAACAATTGTAGTAATAATCAAAGTAATACAGTACCCTCATCTACTGCTTGTGAGCATAGCAGTCCTGTTAATTTTAAAGGAGAATCTGTAGACCAGAATGTGATGGGAACTTTGAGGAATATTGGGCAGTCCATGCTTGAGCATATTCAGGTAAGATTCTTTTTTATTGTCACTAAAATTCCATAACAAGTTAGTGAGTGAACTCAAAATAGAATTTTGAGGATTGAAATGTGATGTGATCATCCTAAACTGATGTTTCAGAAAAGTTATCTAAGGACTGTATTTTTTTTGTAACAGGTGATTGAATCTGCTTTCCAACAAGAGCATGGTCAAGGAGCTTCAGTGGATAATAATATGTCTACAAATGTTATGATTGGCAAAGGGCAGGTTACTGCCATGTCAGCTCTCAAGGAGCTCCGCAAAATTAGCAACCTTTTGTCTGAGATGTGAGACGAACCTTAGGTTGACCTGTATATATATACTGTATATTCTTTGTAATTTGTAATTACGATTCTTTAGCAGTGTTAATGATACAAGTGTCATCTGCTTTACTTCTGCAGTTTATGAATATATCAAGTTTTGAAGATGTTTAGAGGAATCCATATGTACATGTATTTGTGTTACATTACATGAAGTGAAATAAATTATGATTCATTCCTATAATCTCATTTATTTGGAGGTTGCAAAAGTAGTCCTAAACTACTATTAATAATATTGATGACAATCCTGGATTTGAATTTACTATAATCATAAAGTCACCAATTTTGACCAACATTGAATGATTAACCTTCTAATTCTGCTTTTTAGAATTAGAATCAATGTACGAAGTTGAAATATTGGTCATCTGATCTCGATTTAACGATGACAAAGTTTAAGATTGCTTTTAAGACAAAGTTGAAACATCGAGTTCACTTTTCGAGGTTGATCTAGTAAGGTTAATGAAGTGTGATTTGTCTTGATTACTCAGTTTCTAATTTTGGACCATTACTCTTTGGAATTTTTTATATAAAAAATTAACCTTTTAATGTGAGTGGGTGCAAGTGTGCGAACAAGACGGCCAAATGAAAAATTAATCACTGATGGTTACAAATACTTGGATTAACCCTGCTTCAAATAACAAAAGTTTCATCCTTTTTGTGGTGAGAAAGAGAGTGACGTCTACATTATATTGTAGTTCCCTTGATGGTGCATGGAACTATAAGAATAGCTAGGTACAGGTAAAGGATCTCCGAATGGATTAGAAGAACCCATAACTGACATCTGTTGAGGGTAATGAGCTTGTGAATGTTGCTGCTGCTGGTAAGGAACCATCATCATGTTGTATTGTTGTTGCTGCTGTTGTTGGAACATCATTTGTTGTTGTTGTTGTTGGAACATCATTTGTTGTTGTTGTTGTTGTTGGAACATCATTTGTTGTTGAGCCATTAATGCCATTTGTACATTAGATGGAGGTGCTACATTGTTGGATATTGCAAATGGATCTTGTTGCTGATTATTATAATTATCAAATGGATTATTTATAGCCATCCCTCCTCCATATCCATAACCCGCATTTTGGAGTTGAAGTTGTCTTCTGGCATTTTCATCTTCATACAAACTGTCTAGCAATAGCTTGTCAAATCCACCAGCCTGACTCATCATAAGAGAGAACAACGGTGTTATCTTTTTACAGGTTTGAAGGATTAACTGTAATCTCAATGAGCTTAAAAATATGAAAAGAACTTTAGCATGACTTCAATGCAACATTTTATGTATGAGTTTTTCTTAACTGTCATTAGTAATGTAGCACTGAAACTTTAGATTGCAAACGTGTCTAACACCGACACATATGATTCAATTCAATCACTTCTATTTTTTCACTTATTAACAAGTTTCTACATGTCAATGTCAAAGTCAGTGTCGTCTTCGATATCGATGTTTGTGGCAGTGCTTCATAAATCACTTGTAATAAAATCATTTTCAACAACATTAATCTAGAAATTTGCCACATCTATCTAGAACATACTACTCAAAGTACTGTAATTTGATTATATATGGTGTGCACATAGCTACTGTTTTCAAACAGGAGTCTTATGTTATTGATGTGTGTGAACCTATATGATAGCAAGTGATGAAGTGGTAACACAAACCATTTTGCGATCTGGCGCTTCGCTCGTGTGTTTGCTTGGTGTTGTAACAAGTGCAAGTTCCCAACCAGAAGCTCCACTTATATTAGTCAAAGCAAGATTGTTCAATTTTCTCCCTACATAAAATTTGAAAACTCTTTAGAATTGGATCAAGTATCAAACAACAAGCATGGTTAGCTAAATGATGTATATTATTGAAGGTTTTTTTTTTGGGTCAACAATATGATTGAAGTTTAAAAGGGGGGAAAAGATATATATATATATATATATATATATATATATATATATATATGGAGGTATTCTCATGGATTTTTATAGAATTATCCATATGAAAACTATTGCTGAACTATTACAGAATCATTTCCCATTTTTACTACTTGATTTCACACTATAGAGCTGAAGAGACAGCTAGTTACTCTACAACTTTTCTCAACTATTGTGTTTTGTTAAGTAATTATTTTAGCCTCTGGAAGACTAGATAATGAATATCATTCTAGCATATATTGGTGAAGCAAATTGCAATCTCAATTATTTAGGGGCATGCACTGTAAAATCGAATTGGCTTATGACATAACCACTTATATGATAAGAGCTTATAGCTTAAGTATTTAATTAAGTTGTTTATCCAAACATGACTTTAATCAACTATCATTTAATCTAGGCCTTACCGCCAGGTGGTAGAATTGCTAGAGCCAAAGCATTGCTTTCTTCTAGTTCTTGAGCTTTTGGATTTATTTCATTTAGACCCTGCAAAGGTGGACAAATACTTATGTTATTCCATCAAACCAAATATCACAAACAAGAAAACCATTAGCACATAATAACCAAAACAGACCAGCAAATCATCAGTATCATCATCAGTTGATATCAGAGGAGGAAGTTCAGCCTCCTCTGTTTGATCCTTATCAGTAGGTTCTTCCTCCTTGACTTCTTCAGCTTCTTTCTCAATTGCTTCAGGCTTTTCAGTTTCTTTTTCTTCTGGTTCTTTCTTTGGTGATTGATCATTTTCTTGATACTCCTGATGTTGAATGACCTTTGTTAACAAATAATAACATATCCTCCATATACATTGGGGGCATGCATAAAAGTTTAAGAAAAATTAATATTACAACATGTTTAAGAAAAAACATAGCTTTGTTTGGGCATTGTAGTGGTTTCTTTAAGATTCCAGTTGCAACAAATAAAGAAAACTCAATGATGTTGTTGAGTCATGCACAATAACTTGAACCAAAATATAGATGCAAGATTGTTGAGAAAAATGTAATGATAAAAACATGTAAAATAGGGTAATAATTAAAAATGTTTTCATGGTATTTTTCTTACCAGTCTCTTAACATTGCCTGTTGGAGGTGCTTCTTTAATGTATTCTTCCATTGTGGCAACAAAAGAGGGTGGTGGCTGTTTATATCAGGAAATAATTTAGTCACAAATCATTTGATATCAAATGAAATATACATAATAATGACAAACAAAGAACCTGTCTCAGAATTGGAAATTGAAAATTCCTAGCAAGGTCCAAGCCCTTGCAGTATTCATAGAAATCAGCAAGATTTTCAGCCTGCATAGCAAAAAAAAATCATCAATTAGGAAAACCTTGTTGAGTATTAAATATAATTCAATTTTGACAACAAGATGGTCTGTTAAGTAAAGCATCATTATAGACCTGTTTGCCAGCTCTTTTATAAATAAGCAAACCCTTTATCGCGTCGTATCTCGTCATATCAAAGAACTGCGGTTTAACTTCATTAGTTAGTTCCATTCAATATTCAAGTGATTTGATCAAAATAAATAAATTGAAGTGAGATAGACATTACCTCGTCAACAAGTTTTATGATTCCATCATTGAGGGCACAATATATTTTAAAGCTTTCTTTCAATACCTGAATGATATTTCCAGAAGAGAAAAAGTATTGTTAGAGAAATAGTCACAACTCACAATACTAAAGAAATGGATTCCAAGTCAAAATAATATTTTTTAATGAAGAAACAAATAGATACTATAAGGATGAATTAGGCTACAAAAAAAAATTCATTCAATGAAATAAATCCACGAGGGTAGCAATTTCACAGTCTAATTCATAATGTACTGTAGTCACTAACATGGAGAGAAAAACCATCTCTTCAATTAGTTCTATTGATCAGAGTAAGAATTATATGGATATAATTCTAAAAGATTCTCCTATGCATATATAAATTTTGCAAAGCTATTTGCAATTCTACACTTGAACATGTTTCTTTTTATATTTTAAAAAAAATGACAGAATTGACACAACATTGTCTAAACTAATACTTAAAATTGCTATTATGTGAAAGAGTACAAACTAAACATTCATACCAGGGCCAATGCATATTGTATTAGATAATTGTTGAAAGCTGATCCTTCAGGCTGCAATGTATAAAATCAAATTAAATGTTATCTAAAGGAAAGAAAGAGCAACAATGTTTCATGCAGATGTAGCACAACATATTAGGCCTGTAGGTGTTTCCTGTTTCTACCTCCATTGATAAATTAAACATTAGAGGAAAGTCATTATGGAAGTTTTTGAAAAGGCATTTTAAAAATAGATTGAATATTTTTGAAAATATCAAAATATTGTTTTCAGTGTTTTGGAAAATGCATTATCTCTAATTAACTTCTATCTTCTCTCCACTGACATAAGTTCATAACGCCTACCTGACAGCAAACAAGTCGGTAAAGAAGTTGCTGCAATGCAGGCAGCTGCTCCAACAACCCATCACTGGTCAACATCCTTGTTCTGCTATGTACCTGTCAAAGCTTAAACTTACTCATTTTCTGAAAACAGTAATAAAAATTGCATTAAATTCAAATTGAAAGAAAAGTACACACCTTAGTTGAAGCTGGTGATGCTTTTGTTAAACGCTCAAACTCAATGTCATATTTAAGAATTCTAAAACATTCAAGTCTTTCTTCTAAAAATTGTGCATAGGTTCGAACCCATGCAGAACAATCCCAAGCTGCATGCATTAAAAAAATTGACATAACAAAAGGGTCTTAATAAACCAATATAATGGAAAATTTACAACAAATGATTAATCGATTAATTTACCTAGAGGACTTGAGTCATCTTTGAAGTTAGATATTTGGAGAAAATGTACCCTGCGTGAGTAGTTTACAAGGTCTTCTTTGAAACTAGGATCACCTTCTCTCAATATCCTATGAATCACTATCAATGTCTTTATGGCAACCTGAAATCAAAGTGATATCGTGATTTTATTGAAATTTTAAAGTTGGTTTTTATCACAATTGCAATTACATGTCTTGATTCTAGTTATTCTATCAAATTCAATATCAACCCGAACATGCACTTATGTGTGAAAAGGACTTACTATCCAATTTCGCGTCTTCGAAAGTCTCTTGGAAAGTGCGTGTATGCAATAAGCTACATCTGCTCGTGGTTGCTGTGCTGATGTTGCATAGAATATTTCTACAAAGAAGACCAAAAGAGAGAAAAATCATCAACACAATAGAATAACAAATAAGTTTAATAATATTCCAATTTGGCATTATTGTAATGTCTTCATTTCTAATTTCTTCTAACGCAAGCAACAACATGGAAAATTAACAAACATAATAGATTGATCAACCTATGCATGCCACATCAAAAAAATATATTCAAAGCAATTTAATGAAACAAATTATAAGATGAAAATGAAAAAGACCTAATCAATTTATATATATGTGTATATATACTCACTCCGAACGTGACGTTCTTTTGGAGGATATTCAACGTGACTGGTAGCTTTTACAATTGCAATGTCCAATTCCTATTTGATAACAAAAACATATATAATTAATTTGAAAGAATAAAGAATGAAAAGGAAAATGTGAATATTGAGTTAGAAAATAAATAATTGAGATAGAGAAATTAATAATATTTATATATTATATGTATAACCTTGTATTCGCTATTGACCTTGGCTAGGCCAACCTTGGTGGAATCTTTAAGAGCTCCGTAGGCCTTTCTAAATGTTTGGAACGTTCCCATTCACCAATTAACTCCTATTGAATTTGGAAGAGGAAAAGAAAGAAAGAAGAAGGAACAAACAAACAATGTTGTTGTTCTCTTCTTCTTTCCTCTTTGTTAGTGTATCGTTTTTCCAGCAATAAAAAGAATAAACCAATGAAAAGGGTATTTTGGTAGTTTCTCTTGTATAGGCCTTAACTAATTAATGGGAATATATTTCACCACGCTTTCTGCAGATTTACTCATGTCAATTTACAAATATGCCTATATAATAATATGGGTATATATTTTTTATGCTTATATTATATGCATGTTGATGTTACATTACAACGTGGAGTCCATCCAATCCAAGACAACTTGGACATTTTTCTCATATTTGGAGGAGGGTTGGAATTGCCAATTTATATTTTATTTGTTTTACTTTTAAAATCAATAAAAGTGTTTGGTCATTTACAGTATTTTTAGAACTTTTTTATATTCCTACAAATATTTAATTAAGCGTAACTGTATCTTCGACATCTTGTGTCCATTTCGGTTTTTTTGAATGGAGGACCATTATAGTTTAGAGAATAAAAAATAAATTTTTGACAAAAAACAAAAATCTTGTTACAAAAACATATAAATTATTTATACAAAAAATTCAATTGTGATCCTTGGTGTTGGATATGTTTAAATATTTTTATGTATTTTAATTTTCTTTTAGCAATTAACGAACAAATCTATTATAAACACTCCGAAATTTTAAATATTTAAGTCTCTTACCACTCAAACTAATTATGTGTGGATATATGCGTAAAATTTTAAGTGCATGTGATGTTAAACTTTTAGTAGTATAAATATATAATTATGTGTGGATATAAAAGTACAAACATTTAGTAGTATAAATATATTTATTTGGGTCTGTAAAATCTAACTCAACAAATAAATTTTGATATTTTTTATGTTGAATATCATGTCTTGAGTCTGAATCTAAAATATCGTAGTTGTGTGTGAGTTTAAAGTGATATTTACTACATCTACATATAATATATGTTCACTTGATGATTAGTATATGAAATAGACATAAGATAAAATTTAGATGTTCAAGCTCATGCTCTTCAATTTTCCGATCTTGAGAATGGTGGTTGTGGCATTGGTTCAAAATTCAATGCTTTTTGGTTGGCTTGTGTGTAGTACATGTAAAAGATTCGTAATTCGATTATTTTTAATCATGACATGTGTAATATTTACTTAATAGTTTAGAATGTGCAACTTATATCGTGGTTGTGGTTTAAAGCTAAAGATACTAGTTTTATGTTTTATTTATCAATCACGATGCTCTCACCCTCGAGTGTGTTTGGGATGTAGTAATTTATAGCAAACGTTTATATTATGAATGAATGTTTTGATTAGAATAGTAAGTGTTTATCATTCTATTTTTTAATATAAACTTTTGTATTTTTATTTCTTAGCAATCCACACATTTTTTTTTTAAATTTTATATATATATATATAAGAATGATAAAATTGTGAGGATAAATGGGTAGTCCACACTTTTTTTTAATTTTTTAAAAAAAACAATACTAAACAATTAAATTTCTTTTCGTGTTTCTCTTGTCTTAATCATCACGCGAGCCCATAGTGGTTACAATAATACTAAACAATAAATTTTCATTTTTACTGTACACAATTAGAAGGATAATACATAATCATATCACTACTGAATGAATCGACGATGGCTTAATTGACAACTCAAAAATCAAAGCAACGATAGAGAATACTTTGCCAGCTATAGACGTTTATACGGTTAATTTCCTTTCGCCTATCAATTTCATATCATTATAAGTACCATATTGAAGTTATTTTATTAAAAATTAGTCTCTTTTCTTTTTTATTAATTGAGACTATTGTAAATGTTAATTTCATGATTGAAGTAAAAAGTTAAGAAATAGAATGGTAAAGAAATCCGCATATTTAATTTATATTATTTACTAACAATATTAGTAATAATAATAATTATTATTATTATTAATATTGATCATTAAAAAAAACTATTACAGCATTTAAAAAATAGCCAAAGTTGATTTAAAAATAACACATTAAAAATGATATTAATAGCATTTTCTCTATATTTATGTGAAGAATAAAAGCGAAGAACCTTCTAGTGGCCATAATCCAAAGAAACAAAGTGTAATAGAATCTTGGCCTTTTATATTTTCATTTGGACTACTTTCTTTTCTTTTTTTTTTTTGTCTAGTTATCTTTTCTTTTCTTTTTTTGGTCTAGTTATCTTTTCTTTTCTAATACAGGAAGGACCAATGACCCCAAAAGTAAATGCTACAGAAAAATATCCATAAATAGATAAACTCTGTTTTGAGTATAAAAAAAAAACTGCTTTTTATTATGATTATTATTATTTTTATTGAAATCCCAAAAAACCATGTGATCTACTGCTACTACATATACTGTATATCATCTGTGTGCGTTTTAGCTAGCATTCAGCCTCCTAACAAATCGCCCCTGCCACATCACAAACAACGTAGATGTGTTACCTCAATTGGGACAATCACTTATCATAGAAAAAAATGATTTGTACAAAAAAATGTTAATAGGTTTAATAATGGTTTAAATGTATACACGGTCAATGTTAAATTATATATATATA
>NC_021166.2:2641032-2690984 GCF_000331145.2 Cicer arietinum
TATATATATATATATATATATATATATATATATTCAATCACATCTTAATATATAGATATTTATGTAAATATTTTAAAAATTAATAAAATTTGATTAATTACATAGATAATGAAAATTTCTATAGTAAGTGCATAATAATTAAAAAAATTATTTATTACTCCAAACTTTTTCGCCCTTATCTTTTTTTGTTTTTTCAAATCCTTTTTCGTGCAATTAAGGTGTTTTGTGTGAAAATTACAAACTTCTTTTTACTTGTTGCGGTTGAGGCAAATTTATCTAATAACGGTTAGATTAGAATAATAATATCCAATTAGGACAAAATGAAAGACAAAACATGATGATGTATATGAAATTAGACAAAAACAACATCTTCGTTTTTCATTAGTAATAATATAATCAGAAAACAATCTAAGTAGAATATTTTGATATAGAGATAAAAAGTAAAAAACAAGCATTAAGAGCTGTTGATAAATGATTATTTTAGCAAAAAATACAAAGAAAGCCTAAACATTGCAGTAGCTAAACTAAAGGAAGATCCTCAAAAGTTGGACAAAAAGTGACCAACCACCACAACGGGGTCCACTCTCCATAACAAAAAGAAATGCACATTATCCAATTATCATAACCATATCATAAACTAGATTTCACTGACACATGGCATAAGATAGGAGTAGAGTAGCAGTAGTAGTAGTAGTAAATGAAATTTCTTCAAGTGTCCTCACTCAACTGAACTGAGTCGTACCTTCATTCTTGGCCGTCGATCTGCGTTGACTTTTCTGACCTGATATCTGATCTTCTTAGAGAAGAGACGCGTACGCCGTTTTTCTTTGTAACGTAGCACGCTAGCTTCTCTCACACCTCCAACTCCATTGTCCCACAACAAATCAATTTGTGACAGCCGTGCCTGCCTCCCACAATACCAAAATCAAATTCGGTAATTATCCACTGCACTATTCACTATACTATTAAATCTGTGACTATACAAGTATCTCATTATTTATTTCAAATAATGTCAGAATGTTACCAAACATACATAGGGGGGAAATATCCAATCATTTTACCCAACACAAAAATAATAACATAAAATGAACATCAAGTCTTGGTCCAAACAAGAGATGAAAATGATAGCAGACCACAAATATGTTTTAACTGGGATGACATATTCAAAACCATTAAATATTGTAAGGGAATGTTTCTCTTTTTTCGAAATAAAATTTCTTAACTTGAAAAGTAAAGTAAGAGGAATGGGGCATGACATGCATGAAATACTTTACTATTTCCGTTTCAAAAAGTGTGATTCCTATATCCACGTGACTAAAATGTCACCTGGTAGCTATATTAGTAAAGTCTCCAATCTTTTTTTTTATTTATTGTTTCTCTTTTTTCCAAACAAAAACAGAGTAAAATTAACAATGTTGTTAATATAACGTTCTTCTTTTGCAATAGGAGGGATTAAACAAACAAACAAAAATTAGGTGTTGGATTTTGATTGGGAAGAGAAACATACATTGACGTCATTTCCCGGTGCGTCGGAGATAGGACTGTCGTCAGCGAACGGTGTTCCTTTATCAGACCAAGCATTCCGAACGCCTTCGTAATTCAATTTCAACAACAAACCGGTTTTCCTTTTTGGCAATTCCGTTTCTTTCAACAACTCCTCGTTGTGTTTCTCCACCGTAACAACCTTCTTCTTTTTCTTCTTGTCCGTCACCGGCGCCGCCGATTTCTCACCGACACTGCAAATTTTCGGCGAAATTTTAAGAATATCAACAGCAGGAAAATTCCACCAATTTCCTTCATCAACATGACGAAGAGCTCTCACACCAGTTCTCTGTAAACCTAATCGGAAATCGAATTTCCCGCCAAAACCAATCCATGGATGATGAGAAGAAACGGCGTTAGAATCTTCCTCTTCTTGGACTGTACTTCCCATGATACTATCGATTCCTTGTTCGATTTCTTCGTCGAGAATGGATTCAGTGTCGAAATCAATATCATCGTTCAATTCGAGGGAATTGACCATTGAACTTATCTCTCCGGGACTCTGACAGTGACACGGTTTGACCGGTTTGGGCTCAGACGGGAAATTGGGTCTGTGATTTTGGAGTGGGCCGTGAAGTAAAAAAGATGATGACGTGTCGAAAACTCTGAAAGGTAAAAGAAGTTGTGAGGAATCTGATTCGTACGTTTTTTCTGATGATGGTAGTTTAGTGAATTTATTATTGTTGCTATGATTGGTGTGTGATTTTAGGTTTGGGTTGGAGAATAGGTTCGGGTAAGCTGTTGAAAGGAGTGTTGCGGCTTCGTTGTAGGTTTGGTTGGGTCGTTTTCGAGGGGTTCTTGGTTTTGTGGTGGAGATTGTGAGTGGTGAATTGGTTGATTCTGAGATGGTTGAGGAAGGAGAAGAAGAGGTTTGTGTTTGTGATGTTCGACTCCATGAACATGGTGGAGATTTAACTATATCTAAATCTAGACCGTAGGTTCTTCCCCCTGTTCCACTCAAACACGAAGACATAGTTGTATTCTAATTAGGTAAATTGAACATGTGGAAACAACAAATTGGGATTTGGAAAGGAGAAGGGGCTCAGAAAAAAGGTACAAAGAAAAACCCTAAACCCAGAAAGTACAAGAAATAATTAAAAAAAGAAGTGAGGAAAAAGCCAAGAGTTTTAGTTTAGGAAAAGAAGTTGAAAAGAGAAGAGAGTATAGTAAAATAGAAAGAGAGCATTGCAAAGTGGCAGAAAGAAAAAACTCCGAAATTGGTGTTGGCCGAGAAAGGAAAGTACTAGAAAGAAAGGGAAGGTGGCCAATGAATTGAAGAAGAAAAGAGAAGTGTTAATTATAAGTGAGATGAAGAGAGAGAAAGAGAAGTCACGGATGGGAGAGGAAAGAGAAAAGAGAAAGGTCCGGCTGTAGATATAGGCAAGACTGACACAGAGAGAGAGAGAGAGAGAGGAGGAATAAGGCCACCACCGACTGTGTCACACACACTTGCAGAGAGAGAGGAGGTTTGTTGTTAGTAAGATGAGAATGAGAACGAAGGAAGAGACAGTTTCTGTGCTATTCCGAATGTGGGGACTCCTGCTCTCATTAACCTCTTTTTCAGTTTTTCTTCTCTTTTTTCACCACCTCTTCAATTACTCTACTCTCTCCTTTTACTATTATATCCTTCCTTCCTCCTTTCTCCTTTTTTTCAAATTTCCATTTCACTAAACTCACAACTTCATAAATTCACTAAATTCATTATTATATATACATATATTTTCATCTATTAATTTATTTATAATACATATTTCTACCCATTTTATGCAAGTGGATATTATCAATTAAATGTTTTTGCAAGGCAATTTTAATTATATGTGTTAATATATAAATATAAAATCATTTACATAAATGTTTAATAATTGGAAGTTTAAAGTCGGGCAGTTTAGTAATTGAGCAATGAAAATGTAGAGTTGGCAGGGGCAACAATATCTAAGAGGATAATTTGAGAACATAGGCAATACTGCAAAAAGGTTTTTTAGGATATATGGAAAAGGGTCTTATCTTGATGACGAGGCAGAGTTTGATTGGATAGTTAAGATTTTCAGGGCTTGCGTGGTAAGACATAGCGGTTCATCAGTTTTCACGTGTATGAATGAAAGAGGTGAAATCTTGGACGTGTTATAAGATCAATGATTCCGACCTTTTTGTTCTCTTTCGCAATTTAATCTGTGGCATCTCCACTATATACGTTGCCATTCTTATGTTCAATGACTCCTTATTACCAATTCAAAATCTTTTCTTTTCCCCCTTCCAAGTTTAATCTCAATATTAAACTCACACTGCTTAGTGAATTAATATTTTTGTTCTGTGTCAAAATAATTAAAACATTTAAATAAGTTAAGACGGTTTTGGTGAGGCGGCTGAATTCTCTTTTACTGCAAAAATGTACTCATGTAATTATGTAAGGTGTCACGTGTTCATTGTATGCGGTCACTAATTTAACCATAAGACCAAAAGTATTACAACAGATTAGAAGAGTTAAAATAAAACTAATAAATTTATCACTTTAATTATTCTCTTTCTACTAATTTTTAATGAATAATGAGATAATTAAATATGAAAACATATTAATTTAGTAAAAAAACACAACAATTAAATATAAAAAAAATATATCAACTTATTAAAAAAAATGAAAGATTACTCCACAGAACCTACTCTTTGTCTCTAGTTAAAATTTATTTCTCTAAATAATTTATTGCATATCTAAAATAACGACAATCCCAATTTATATAGAGAATGGGATTGTGCCCAACTATGTGTTGATTTTTTTAATATTATATATAAACAACTGCTACATGGTTCCATCATTTGACCCTTAAAGCGTAATTACTTTTCTATATATTTTTCAGTGTATTAATATTTAACCTTGTTTCGTGTATTTTTTATTGGTTATTCAATCATTCGTGTGTCTTTCACACAGAAAGCAGATTGGTACTACAAGCTATATTAAATTGTTCAATTATAAAGTACATGACTTTATTCCAATCAAATAGTATCATTGTTTAGAATATATAATTCTTTATAAAGTACACGACATTATTGATAATTATAAAATGTTTTTATAAATTATTTTCATAGTAACTTACCTAACATTATAGTTATAGTTACAGAAATAAATTTGTAAGTGAAGTCAACATTAACTATAGAATTCATTTACAAACTTATATTGTGTCTAATTTATATTTAATTTTAGATAAATTAACTAACTAATATATTTTAAAAAAAAAAATAAATTTCTCAGTTATATATATATATATATATATATATATATATATATATATATATATATATATATATCACTTAATTCCCAATCAAATTACAATGCATGTCAAAATAATAAAAAATTTATCATTCTTATGCTATAATTTATTTTTTTCGATTTTTTAAATAACTCAATGGTAGCGTTCAATTCATAATTTTTAAATGATTTTAAACTGTACATTTTACATTTACAAGCCTCGCGTTATAAAAAAAAACTACAACGGCGATATTTATTATTTAAACGCAAAATGTCTAAAAGTATGAAGCAAACTTTATTCACAAAACCAACAACTCAAGGGCCCGTGTCATACATACTGATTCAAAACCATATATATAAATTTTGAAAAATAAAATAAAATGATTTTTCTGAGTAAAAATGTGCAAATAAAAAATCTTTTAATAACATATAGTAAGTTATTTTAATTTTATTTTTGTTGATTTTCGATAAATTAAAGTGATAGCTAATTACAAATAAGAAGCTAAAAAAGTATATATCTTGGTAAAAAATCTTGAACCAAACATTGGTGAGAATACTTTTAGTTTCTAAATCTGAGTACGGATTTGGGATGTTCATCAAACATTGTGATTGTTCTTTTGGCAATGTCTACGCTAAAGCGTATTGTAATTAAATTTAACTCTTAGATTGTGTAACTTTATCGTATGTTATGGCGCTATAAAAAAATACATGTGACATGCTACATTACAAAAAAAACTCTTAAATTGAATCATTTACATTAAATATGTCTCCAGATAATTAATTATTTAATTGATCAAATAAGTTTATGTATCATTTGATGTAACTTATTATCTCAATTATTATTATTTAATTTATTTTTTTTCATTTATCTCCCGTCAATGACTAGAGTCGGCCCAAAGGAGAGTTATGTAAAGCCCTTACTTTAAGCTTCGCCAAAAAATAATATTTTATTTCAATTTTTATAGATTCTATAATATATTTTAAAAACTCTTTATTTTCCAACAACTGTGTAGACAACTCAGAATTTTTTAATTTTCAATCCCATGATTTTTGCCAAGTAATATTTTTTATAGTTATTAAATAAAATATTAATAATTTATTTATTAATTTTTGAATTTTTTTTATAATTTCATTTTAGGTCTAATAATGTATTGGGTCCAACTTGTCAATTACTTAAGTCAAAAATTGTAATAGATATTTGTATCATTAACTTATGAACAATCATACAATTTACACCCCAAAAATCCATGCTATAAAACCTTAAGAATGAAAAGGTGGAGAAGGAAGGCAAAACACGTAAGATCATGTCACGTAGCTCATTAGAATCAACTGAGGAGTGAACCCCGATCACAAACATCATTGCATTCTGTTGGGAATGATGATGCCTTTAATGAAAAATTCATTGGAAATAATGATGACATTTATGAGAGCTAGTGTTGTTATGAATTGAAAAAATCGAGAAGTCCCACATTGGAGGGATACCACACACTAGTAGGGTATATAAGGTGGAGGTAATGAACTTGAGAAGGGTCCCAAGGGGCACTCCAATTTTGTGAAGGAGGGAGAACGCAAGCAATATTGACCACCACACACGCACGCGCCGCCGTCCGACTTGGCTTTGTCTTTGGCTTATTTTTGCCTGAAAATTAATTAATCATTTTTTAATTAACTGATTGCTTGTGTTCTATCTCTAATTGAAACGTTAATTACGTAACTGCCCTCCACCTAGTCATATTTGATCTAGTCTTCCTCCCTGAATTCGTGCGTCTGTTTTGCCCGGTCAAAACCCTAATCTTTAGTCTCACGTTTCCTTGCTGTTTGGTCAAAAGTCAGAGTCAAATTCTTGAGTTTGGGGCGCACGTTTTGGGGCTTGGAGCGCACGTTTCTGAGAGCACTACTTGGAGCGCACGTTCTGGTGATCCATGGATTTCTCAGATCCAGTTGCGAATTTCCTCTATAAATAGAGGGTTCTCCCCAGTTGGAAAATCACACCAAAAGCTCTCCGTATCTGAGGCTTTTCTCTCTTCTCCCCCTTCATACTGCTTCATCTCTTTCTTCTCTTTCGAGTGGTCATTGTGCCATATTACGAGTGTTAGTCGTAAGACTGCCATATTGAGGGTGTAATTTTAGAACGATTTTCTATAGTGCAGTAGAACTCCGATACAGAGTATTTGAGCTGTTTTATCCTGGGGACTTCGTGGTTGATAGTCTGTCTTGCACAATTTTGGGCAGTGCCTCGAAGCGTCTTAAAGAAAGCGATCTAGTCCGCGACTCAACCCAATAATATTTTCGGTGGCATAAACTGTTTTCAAATGTTTTCGAATTTCAAAAACAACACATTCTCTATTGTGACTCTTGTGAGCCCCATTGTCAAATCTTTGAGTTGCACGTAGGCTCGATGACCTCCAATAACCATTTTCAATTAGCCCTAGAAAACATTTTGAGGCAAGGTGTATACAAAAGACTAGGAATTGGAACAGAGGTCTAGTTTACATATTACATGTTAAAATTTAATGCAACCACTAATAAATGTTATTCACGGCGGACTATGTATCATAACGGTCCACCATCAACATTGCAATATGGATGGATTCAATTTTTAGTTGGTTTAACAATGTTGAGTTTATGAGGAAGTATTAGTGTTGTTCAATTCTTGTATAACAATCTCGAGGAGGAACAATGATCCTTAAATAGCAAGCTAAATAAGTATCAAATTGATCGTATGTTAGTATTATAGTCGTAAAAAGTTATTTAAATTAACTTGTGGAGATGACCATCATAAGGTGCTTGGGGTGAGTTGAAGTGACAATGAAATTGTGAGTTTAACTCTTTTTTTTAACAAAAAATAACAACTAACTATATTGTCTAATTAAAAAAATAATAATTTGTAGAGATACTTCATAGACAGATATGATGATGTCAAGTGCTCTAATCAATAGACTTTTAATAAATAAAATTTTAAAATTGATTTGTTATTTCATATTTGAAATTATTTTTTTATGAAGAGAAAGAAACAAAATAATAAGATAAAGAAAACAAATTTCGATTTCTATATGTGTTTCTTTATACGATCAATCAAGCACGGGAATTATTTTTGGATATAAACATGCACAGATGCACTTGAGTTTTAATTGGTGGGTGAAAATGATCATTTTATTTAAATATACAATTGTTGACAGGTAATAAATGCTTCACTTTTTGTTTGTGTCTCATAACCGAATGTCCTTTTCTAGTAAGATACTTAGACAAAATATCCGATTGCACATTCCAAGTTGAAACTTAAATTAATATTTCAGATATATATATAGATAAAAAAATAAAAATAAAAAGATATACTTTTTCTGATAAAAAAACCTAAAAAGTTATGTTTATTTTATATTTTATATATTGAATCCTGTATTATTTTACAATATGGACAAATAATAAAGGAAACTTTTTACATGCACAATATTTTCTGGTATATACTCAAATATTTTTTGTGTATTATATTTAGTTTCAACCCATCAATTATTCAAAGAGATTCAAATAAATGTACTTAATATGTTAATTTTTTCTGTTTTTTTCAATAAAAATAACAAAATTACAAAATTTTATTAACTTTTTTAAAAAAGAAAAACATTATACTAAAATTAATTTGATTTCGTTTGATACAAATTTTTACTTTAAATATTATTTGCATGTTATAGGACAATTAGAACATTATATTACTTTTTTTATTATTTCTTTTTATAAATAAACATTAAACATTACACTGTTTTAACTGAATGTGTATTTGTTTAAAAAGACATATAGAATCCAATAAATTAAATAAAAAATAAAGTTAATTGAAGTGTCTCCTCATGTGATAAAGTGGTGAGTGATATTTGGAATTGGCAGTACCTTATCATCATAGGTGAGTGACTTGGGCCATTGGATTTGGATAAACTATCCTGGCAGAGGGATTATTATTATTATTATATGTAAGGTAGAAATTTCATCAAAACATGTGACTCTGTGGTGGCAGGTAGGTTTCGATTATTTGTGCTTCGTGTTATCAAAATATTATCTTCGTGTTATATGAGTTTTTTAACGAGTGGAATGTAGCAAGCCACGGTTTCATATATAATCTCATTTTGTTTTTTTAGATTTCAATTAATTGAGTTATCTTACAATACAGTATTGTTATTATTTTTCTCTATATTTTAAATTCAGGTCAATGGAATCAATATCGTCTTAAATCTTAGTAATATGTGATTATTACAAAATGATATATAGTATTATATAAAATAAATTTCATTTTATTTTCTTAAATATAACATTAATTATTTTATTTCTAATTTTTTAAATTAAAATTATATTAATCATTTTCAAATTATTATATGTGGTTGTGTATTTATAGATGTTAATAGCCGATAGTTAAAGAAGTTAGTCATGTAAATTTTTTATACTTATTTATTTATTGGTTTTCTTAAGAGATTAATTAATCTATTTTGTTATTGTAAAACATTTTACAAATATGATAAATTATAATCACCTATGTATATAATTTTATAAATTATTATAGTTAAAATTAAATATTTTTATTATTCAACGATCTTGATTGAGATACGATGTAAAAAAAACATATATACACACAATAAGTATAATAAATTAATGTAGAAAAAGAATTTTTTAAACCAATTGGACACATACCCAATTAAGTAAAAAGATTTTTTTAATGTTTTGAAGATTAAAATCGCTTTATAAGTTTTAATTACACGGGTGCACCAAATGAAGTATCTTTGGTGTCACAAATGACAATATAAGGCAGCAAGCTAGTTGATCAACAAACCATATAGTTACGAAAAATAGCACACATTGGGGACCATATATTCCATCATTCATACGCATGGACAGCCTTTACTTTTCCTTTTTTGTCATATGAATGAATATATCTAAAATCACTTAGGAAATATTGGGAAGATCTTGTAAAAAAAATATCTCTTAAAATGTTTGTAAAAAAAATGTTTCTTACAATGTTAGAATATTGAATTGAATTAGCCGTTCATTCATTTATGGATTGGATTGAGTTGAATAATGAATTATCTATATTTTTTATTTAATGGTTAAGACTTCTATATTATTCCTAAAAAATTGACTCAACCTTAATTTCCTTCAAATATAATGTAACCTAATTTTACGGATTTTTTAGCATCTAATATATATAAAATATTTGTATTGTAATTATACAATTCATCATAAAATAATGAGAATATCAATTAATGAGAATATCAAAATAATAAAATTTATTATAAAATATTTGCATTGTAAGTATTAAAATAACTAAAGTGCAACATCATAAATTAATCAAATAATTTTTATGAATTGGATTATTTAAGTAAAATGAGTTGGATGTAATTTTATATTGTAACCAATTTTTTAAACGGTTTGTTATTTTACATTTAAATCACTCATTTACACGCTATATATTCATCCAACTCACATTATTATTTTTTCATATTGATCCGAATTGGGTTGGCTGAGTTAACTCATGTACAACCCTAAACACATCTCAAGCTTATCTCTCCTTTTGCCTCATTTTGTCTTCATTCATCTTCGGTCATAAGTTTATTTTAGTTCTTCACAAAAATGTTTGACAAATTAGTTTTGGAAAAAAATTATTTTTAATTATCAATGAAAATAAATTGAAATATTTATTTTTCAATCGTCGGGATGGAATTATATGACAATTCTCATGCCATATAATGATTCATGAAAAAAAAAATGGAATTATTGTGAAAATGAAAGAAATTACAATTTAAAAACGAAAACACATAAAAACAAAAAGTAAGAGTAGAAATATCTCATATGAAAATCGTCAAAATATAGTTGTTGATTTAGATATGTTTGTCATTCCTTGTAGCAATTATAAATTGTCAAAAACTATCCTATTATATTTTTGTGAAAAATCTCATAAGAAATTTACGTAAGTCGTTAATGACTTAACGATACACGTCATCATGTTCCGTAGAGTTCAATACCAAATTATGATTTATGAACTAAATATTCTCGATTTATTTTTTATATAAAACTAAAGAAATATCTTTTTTTTATATAAAAACTAGTTTGTGCTGTGTGTTCTTTAAGGAACCAAAATTTCCCTTTACTTTTTTTAACAAGTCCAAACTCCAGCTTGCTACTATATAATGTGTCCCCTCTCAGTGTTGTCGAAATAATTTGTAACTTTCTTAAACAAAGGGTATGTTGAGTAATTTCAGTTGGGCCTTGCTTTTGGGCTCGGAAAATTGGGTTTTCCCACTAATTGGATTGCAATTTTGTTTCGTGTTGGGCTGTCTAAGGTCACAAACCAAAAAATATAATGGAAGCTATACCCTGACCCCCAATTTTATCTATACCCCACAATATTTTAAAAATGCAAAATTTACTCTTAATTGTTTTACTATTTTATCAACTACCAAACAATTAAAAAATTTTGTTACGTAATCTTTTTATGGAAGTTACTGAAAACTCTTTTTATAAAATTTTTAATATAAAAGGTTAATAAAAAAACTTTAACAGAGTTTTCCAGTATAGAAGATTAAAAATGTGTCTATTACAAATTTTTTTTAAAGTTTTTTGGTGTAGAAGTTTAAAAGGTTTAAAAAGTTGTGTATCAGTAAATCCTTTTGTAGCAAAAAATTAGTAAAAAAGTTTTTCGGTACACATCTTAAAAAAAAGAGTTCAAAAATGTATTAAATAAATAACAAAGAAAAAAAATAAAAAAATAAAAATAGCAAAAACTTAAACTTAAAAAAAAAAAATTATTTTCGATAATGAGTTGTATTTTAGAAAATGTAAAAAAACAAAATATTTGATAGTTCCAAAAAACTTCAAATAAATTTTCTGAATTGTAATTTCTATATCAGAAAACTTAAAAAAAGTTGTTCTAAAAAAAATTAATACTCACTTGTGTATTAGAAAACTGAAATGATAGGAGAATGAAAAAAAAGCAAGTTTTAATATTTATACAAATACATATATATCATTTTATTGCATTTATGAAGGTGGAATTAAAATTTGAGGGGTATATCATATATCTTCCAATTATAATTTATACTCGATGTGCTTGTTGATAAAAAAATAAAAAATAAAATAAAAGAAAATAAAAATTAAACTCCGTATAACATCCCACAATTTTACAAAAATCGTATTATGTTATTTTAAATTTTAATTACTTTTTGTATTTTTTACATTTTTGTCCAATTTTAAAGCTAAACCATTATTCGACTCTTACTAAAAATAATTTTTTTTATAGAAATTTTAGGAGTAAGATGTGTCTGAAAAATAACTAATCAGAAATCATTTTCACAAAATTTCTCTCGAAAAATATATATTTAAATATGAGAAATAAAAAAAGAGAAGACCACACTAAAAACCTCTTTAAAACATTTTTGACTTTAGATATTTTAAAATTCAAATTTAGAATTCAATTTAAAAATGAATTAAAAAATTAAAATTTGTTTCATAATCTAATTTTTTTAAGAAAGATTTAGGAATGACATAATGAAAAAAATTGCTTGGTAACCTATTTTTTAAAAGAGAATAAATCAAGTCTATTTGCTAATCTAATTTTTAAAAATTATTATTAAAACTTCTATATCAATTATCACAAGAAGTAGTGTCACATAAAAATATTGAAACATCAGTACATAATTAAAATATATCACATTAGTACATAATTAAAATATTTAAGATCCCTTTCCAGAGGATGACTATTCTTAATGTAGTAAGGCATCGTATCCGCAAGTCAATGTTTTTTTTTAGAGATTAATTTTTATACATTGACATTGTAATTTTTTTTTTACATAGTTGACTAATTATATAAGTGATTTTATAAATAATTATAATAAATATTAAATATTATTAATAACTTAATAGTTGTGATTGATTATTCTTACATTATATGTAAATTAAATTTTTTTTAAATAAATATCAGTCGACTAATATCTAGACAAAAAAAGAAGTTATCAAATAAACAAATAAAAGGAAAAAGTAACGTTGGTAAAAAATATGTGCAACACATTGGGCAGCATCTAGTGTCTTGCAACAAATAATAAGTAATAATAGAGTTGCATTTATTTATATTTATGCAATTAATGAAAATTAATTTTCTATGTCTTTTTATTTTAAACTTTGAATAAAATAAAATAGAAGGCAAAATTGAAACAGAAAATATGGTTTACCTCTTTTGGTTTTAAAAACAAGAAAATTAAAAACAATTTTAGAAAACAATTTGCAAAACATTAGAACCAATCAATTTTTATTTTATTTTTTAATTTTTAATTTTTTTTTTGTGAAAACTAAAGCAAACATGTCCTCATTTTCTCCAAGACATGCAAGTTTGTTTTAGGGTTGTAGTTGGGCCAACTGGTCTATATTAATGGTGGTACATACGAGAATTGATTACTCTTATAAATAACATTTATCTAATTCTCTTTGCTTGTTTTATGATCACTTACTTGGGTACATTGCTGTTAATTAGGTTCATTAATTAGAATTTATGGTATTTTAGTTTAATTAAATTTTACATCAATAATTTAATTAGATTTTTGAATCAATCATATTACTAAATTTTATATAACTTTTTTTTTTTTCAATTTTTGTCAATAACTTTCGAGATTTTTCTTTTGATTGATTGATTTATATATTTAAATTATGTATTGAAAGTTGTTGTGGTATATACACTTGATTCTTGATATTCATTCACAAATCAACTATTTATCATGAAATAAATATTATTTTCAACGTTGAAATAAATTTCCGTAGTCCTTTAGAAAATAAATTTGTTGCCTCTTACCAAAAAAAGTTAAAAATTATAGTTATAAATTTGTTGACATTTTCAAATTAACTTGTAAGAAAGTTGGAGCAATTTGAAATAGATGTGATGGCGGTCAAAATAACCTTGTTTATAAATCAGACACAATATTATACCACGTTATGTCCCATCTATGTTCTAGACACGCATAATCCGAAGATGTTCTTCTTTATTACCATACATGTTATTAAATTATCTTTTTATAAATACTTCCGTATTTATCATCTTTACACTTGAACAAACATCAAACGATAAACTGTTCTATTGTGATTTTTGGTATCTCCATGCATCACTATGTTCTCTAAATGGTGACTTGGTGAGGAGGACGTGGTTACTGGCGAATCTAAGCATATATAATTTTTATGAGCATGTCAAATATATAAAGACAAAATTACATATATTTTTAAAATAATATATTCAATTTAAGCAGTGAGCAAAAAAAAAATCATAATAATGTTAATTCATATAAAATGTAAATTAAAATCACAATTAAGAAAAAAAAACTATTTAGAAAATATCTCGACGACTGTTTAAAGTGTCATATGTATACGTTTTAAATTTATAATAATCAATGTCTTTTCAATATAAACAAAACTATTTATAAAAAAATAATCATTAATTTTATTAACGAATCATGTTTTTTCAATGTAAACCAAACTATTTATAAGAAATTTATCATTAACTTTATTAATGAGTCATATTTTGACATTTTTTATTGTTAAAAATGTTTTGTTTGAAAATGCAATAAAAATTAAAAATGTCAAAATAATATGAATAAATATATTTATCAAGTAAAAATTGTTTTACTTTTTTTGTCTCTTTTAATTTTTTATCGATAAATTTAGTTGAAGTAATTAAATATATAAATTTATATACTTATTTGTTACAAAAACAATATTGTTTGGGGGTAAGCAAAGGTAACCAATTGCCAGCTTAGCCTCTGGACGTGGTGAATTTGGTTTTGAAAGTTTTACTTAGTGCTTGTATTCCTACCCATTCATTTCATACAAATTATCTATTTTTCATCCTTCTTTTTTTTTTTAAATAATTTTGTTTTACCTTACTAAATTCAATTTAAGTTCTAGAAAACTTTTAAAAAAACTTCAGAATATATATATATATTTTTTTAAATTGAACTTTGTACTAGATTTTTTTTTTCTTTAAATTTTCTAATACACAAAATTTATTTAATTTTTTATTTTGAAAAAACACGCATTTCGAATAAAACAATACAATTTCAAGCAAGTTTAAGAAGAAAGAAAAAACACCTATCTCTCTTCTTTATTTACTTTCCTGTCCATCCTTTTTCTTCTAACGATAGACGAACATCATAAACATTCTTATTTTTTGCTTTTTTATTATTTTCCTTTTTGTGTCATGATCATTTGTTTTCCTAAACCTAATTATTATTAGCTACGATGTTTCATCTTTAGGATTTGTGATGATTAAATGTTGCATTTTTAAGGATTTTGTAATGGTAAAAAATTATTTTTTATTTTTGTTGTTCAAAGTTTCAATTTAAGGGTTGTGAAGGTAAAATGTTGTATTTTATTTATTTATGATGGTTAAAGGTAGCATTTTTAAAGTTTATCGTGATTCAAATCTGCATTTTTCTTTTTTTCAAACGAGGAGAAGTTGACATTTGAAATCCCGATTGCCTTTTGATTCTTTATATTTGTTTTCATAATTTATTTTGGCTTTATGATATGATCATTCCATGTATTTTATTCATTTTTTGTTATTTATCGCAATTTTAAATTATAATTTTGTTTTTTTATAAGAAAAATATGTATGTGTTATTTTTACTTTGTGTTGAGCAAATAAATCCAACTACAGATATGAAAGACTAAAAGAAGCACCCGCGTAATGTTGTGAAGATTTGATATGATAATTAACATGAATCTTATAGATATATTATAGTGAACATTGTTTTCGATATAGTTTTTCCTGCTTGTATATAAGACAACAAATTTATATAATATATATCCTTTTATTTATTTATTTATATTATACTTTTTTATTCTTAATTGTTTTATATATCAGATGTACTGGATAATATAGAGACTCCTAATGCTATAAAATATCATGCTTATGATCTCCTCAGTTTAAAATTTTCTAACTCTTAATTCAAAAGCGTTTCAATTTTTTTATTGTTCTAAGGTTTTGTAAGTTTCTTTTATTTTATATTTAGTTATTGGTTTGATAAGATGAAATTTAGCCTATTCAATCACCAATTATGTGTCTTTGATTTCACTTTTTTTTTTTTCATATCAACTTCCATCGGTTATTTTTATTTTTTACTTTCTTTTTTGACAAAAAAATATGTTATATATATATTTTTTTCTTATATCTGTTATAAAAAATCCGTTATTTTATATGTTTACTGTGCTTATTCATATTATGTTGCTTTGTTGAATGTTGATTTTTTTCTAACAAGCTATTTCCAATTTTGAAAATGGGGAATGAGATTCCTATTTCACAACTTGTACACAAAATTGGAAAGTATAAGGCTTGAGTATCCATGCTTGAAGGTTAGAGTCATTTGAATGTCTTTTATCTTAAGACATTGACAAATTTGGTTTGCACCTAGATCACTATGTTTTGCTCTTTATTTGTTTATATAAAGAAGTTGGTGAAATAGTCGGGCTAATTAGGAAAAACATAAAATAGAGAATTACAAAATTAGTTGGGGATGAAAAATAATAAGTTTAATTGCAGTTTTGGTTCTTCTATTTTATCTGAATTGTAAAAGTAGTCTCTTATTTTATTTCTCCTCAGTTTTGGTCCTCAAATATAATTTTAGTCCAAAATTTGATAAAATTTAATTTTTTTGCGTTTATTTAAGTCACATTATGCCTCAATATCTCATAGTGCAACAATTGTACATGAAATCTATGATTATAAATAGTGTGGTGTGACTTAAAAAAATGAAACTTCATCAAGTTTTGGACCAAAATTCTATTTAAGGATCAAAACTGAGAGACTACTTTTGCGATTCAGTTAAAATAAAATGACCAAGACTTCAATTAAGCCAAAATAATATGTGATGTAAATTTCTTATGTGCATTTTTTTTTACTGTCTTTTGGGATTTTTGAGTCATATAAACATAGTTTCAATTTAGCTATTTTATTTTATTCTATTTATTTATCATTTATTATTTTTGGTGTCTATAATTTACTTCATATATACATGTTTATTCTTCTCTTATGACATTTAAGATATATAGAAGATGGATGATACTTTCATATTGCTCCATTTAATTCTCTGTGATATGAGAAGAAATATATATTCTATTACATGCCCAAAGTTTGTTTCTAAGTGGTATTCTACAAACTTGCTTTCTCTACAAATTCAATCCTTCAAATGGTTTTTTTCCCCATGCAATTTGATTATTTGCTTTTGCATTTATATTTGGGTGAAAGAAGTATTCAGGAATGAGAGAAAGAGAATTCATTAATAAAATATCACTAAATAGACTCGAATAATACAAAATGCAAGAAACAACAAAAAAAAGAACGTAAAAGATTAAAGAAAATTTGTTACTTTTTATTCAATAAATAAAGGAAGACAATTTACTTATGTAAATTGTGAGGGTAAACTCAACACGTTATAAGCCGCAAAATTATTAGACGGAATTTTTTTTAAATTTAATAAATAAATTATTAATATTTTATTTAATAATTATAAAAATTTTATTTAACAGAATTAATAGTATTTTTAAATTTATTTATTTTTTATTTTAAAAAATAAAATAAAATAAAACATTTGAACTATACTAAATTAAGAAACTTACAACATAACAATCTAAATTAGTTTAGATCATATTTTGTAGCTAGCGATTATCTTTCCAATATTAACGGTGACAATTACCACCATGGAAATACAATAAAAAAAAATTAATAAATACTTGTACAGGTATAATTCAATTTAATGATAATTTATGAGAGAAGTAACAAATTTTTGAACATGAATCAGAAGTAGATAAAATGCAACATTTGATTTGGTTAGAATGTATTATTTAATTAATTATAACTATAATCGATTTGATTCAAATATAATTTCTACTAATTATGTATATGACCTGGTTGATCCGACCCGTATATGTAATTACGTAAACATCGTATTGCTGGCGTGGTGCTGTAGTCACAGTGTTAAGTTTTAAGGTTATTTCGATTTCAAAGCTTCGTAACAATAACCGAACCTCTGTTAACCCTTTAGGTCGGAAACTATGGCCACGGCGGAGCCAATTCAGAACGGAACTTTATTATCACAACCACTCTCCGATACAATTTCCGACGCCGCCGTCAACACCACGACGGAGGAACCAGATTCCACAGAGAAGAGATGGCCTGGTTGGCCTGGTCACTGCGTTTTCCGACTAATCGTGCCGGTTGTCAAAGTTGGTATCATCATCGGACGCAAAGGGGAACTCATCAAAAAGACTTGCGAAGAAACTCGTGCTCGCATTCGTGTTCTTGATGCTCCAATCGGAACAGCTGATCGAGTCGTAAGTATTCTCTTTCATCACCGTCTTTTTTAGGGTTTTTTTTTTTTCTTTCATTTTTCCCTTTTGCTATGGTAATATTAATCTCACTGCCATAAGTTATTACCGGTTTTATTTTATTATTTTACTTTTATTTAAATCTTATGTTATCGCTAGTGTTGTCATTTGATTTTCAGTTTGCTAAATAAAAACTTCGTTTTTTATTTTTTGTTAAATTCATTTCTATTAGGTTTAGTGGAGTTTCTGTGTAGTATTATATGAATGGATGCTTTATTGGTACAGAATGCTGTTGAATTTCCTTTGTAATATATAGTTTGCACCTTTCATTGTAGATGGGAAATTGATAAGGTTAATATGTAGTTTTAGTTTAGTTGGTCTGGTTAGGTCTGATGATGATCACATCACTGACTTTTTCAAATGATTTTACTTTGATGAGTATATTATTATTTTTTGGATCTCTTTTGATTAAATTTGGAAAGTGGCTTAAAATTTGATTTTAGGTACTTGTATCGGGGAAGGAAGATCCGGAGGCACCTCTTTCCCCTGCAATGGATGCTGTAATAAGGGTATTCAAACGTGTTTCCGGGTTATCTGAAACTGATGATGACAGTAATAAAACATTAGGAGCTGCAGGGGCTGCATTTTGTTCCATTCGTTTATTGGTGGCCTCAACGCAAGCTATCAATCTGATAGGAAAGCAGGGCTCATCGATTAAATCTATACAGGAAAACACTGGTGCTACTGTTAGAGTATTGTCTGGAGGTATGCTTGCTGCCATTTTTTCCTCTACTTGCTCATAGCAACTATTAACTGTGTTTTTTTCTCTTTATATCAACTATGAACTCAATACAGGAAAGGGCATTTTGGTGCCGTTTTAGCTGCATAGATTTGATTGTTATTTGTACTTCATTTCTTTGGTTCAATGATGCAAGAGGTACTGATGAAAAACCATTTTCCTGACAGACGAGCTTCCATCTTATGCTGGTGCCGATGAGAGGATTGTGGAACTGCAGGGAGAAACCTTGAAGGTCCTTAAGGCTCTGGAAGCAGTAGTTGGGCACCTGAGGAAGTTTTTGGTTGATCATAGTGTTATTCCCCTATTTGAGAAGACTGTAAGTTTGATATTTTCCTAATTTTTAATTAAGCTAACACGATACCAGTGTATATTTTGTATGTTAAACTGCTACTTTATTCGTTGATGTGTGTTGAATGTCATCCAAGAAAATGTGAAAGCCATCTTTTCTGATTATATCGTACTTGTTCTTGACACTAAGATATGCAATTCGTTTGTTTTTTGTTTAAGTGCAATGCAACAGTCTCCCAAGACCGGCAGACAGATGCCTGGGCTGACAAACCATCAATGCATAGTGCTTCACAACCTAGCAGTGTTGCTGATATTCCCCTTACAACCAAAAGGGATTCTTTCTTTGCTGATCGTGAAAGCCAATTGGATTCATTGCTCTCTTCCTCGACAATGTCACTATATGGACAAGATTCTTCAATTTCTGGTCTTCGTTCTTCCGCATTTAATCGTGGCAGTGCTTCCATTGTTACTACGGTAAGCACTAAGCAGTTTTAACTTTCAAGCACTAATTTTTTATTTGTGTTCCGTTTTATATGAGTATTTCCTTGTTGACAAATATCACTGTACTTTTACCAACTGTTTAAAAACTAATAATGTATTATCTACTAAGTGTTTATGCAAGGCATTTTACTAGTTTTACTTCATGCGGTCCAAATTTTAAGCACCGTTATTCATGTCAATTTGTCGTTCTCCTATCAGGTAATACAAACAATGCAAATACCACTGTCCTATGCAGAGGACATAATTGGTATTCAAGGGACTAATATTGATTACATTCGTCGCACTAGTGGAGCCATATTGACTGTCCAGGAGAGCAGGGTACCTGATGAAATCATTGTGGAAATAAAAGGCACCTCATCTCAAGTTCAAACAGCACAACAATTGATTCAGGTTTGAGACTTGGGCCTATGAAAAGAAAGTTACATTTTTCTGGTCATGCACTCCTGTTACTTTTTTTCTTTCTATTGATAGTGAGATATGCATCAGCATATGTGCATGCCTGGATGGGTAATTGCTTTTTAATCAAGTGTTAACGTATACACAACTCTTAATCCATGATCTTTTGTTTTTTGGATACATATAGCCAGTATTTTGGATGTGCATTTCTTAGTGTTTTCCTCACTACACCTGAATAAACTTATCCTTTAGAAATTTTCTCTGGCTGATGAATTGGACTAACTTTTCAAAGGTAAGATTTATTCAATTAGGAAATATATAGTCATTCACCGGACATATCAAGAAAAAGATGTGAGAATTGTCTTTTTCCGAGTTTTTGTTAAATTAATTTATTATAAGATGATTTTATTATATTTGTCAGTATCTATGTTCGCTGTTTTACTTATCAATTAAGTAATACAAGTTTGGCACAAGTATGACTGATTTATTTCTTACTTTTCACACCTATATTAAAACACCGATTCTTTATATCATACTGGCATTTGACTGGGTTCTTATCATCAAGGAATTAGTTCATGTTGGATGAATAGATTCTCAATTATGCTATTGCTGATCGAAATGTCTTTCTCTGTTACAGGAAGTTATAAGCAATCACAACGAAGCTATGGCTACTAGTTACAGCAGGTTAGATACAGGTCTGAGATCTTCTTACTCTCAATTGGGCAGTTCATCCTATCCCTCGTCTTCCTTGGCCTCACAACCCTACAATGGGTATGGATCTTCCGGTCTAGGGGACTATAGTACTTTCAGACTTTAAATTGGTCTTTTCTGGGAACACCATCTTGAGCCAGATTGTCCCAGTTGAGTCTGATTGGAGAGGATTAATGCTGGAATCAATGTATTATGGAGCAACAATAACATCTTTTCTGTTATCTGATATCATCATTTGACAGTGTAATTTTAGACGTGGCAGAGAGTTGAGTAGTGCAATAGAAAGTGTAATGAAATATTGTTATTAACCATTTTCTGGATGTTCAGTTTCGTAGTGTAAATCTGCATGGCTTTAAAGCTTAACCATAGGATTTATAGTGGCTTTGGAACTATATTTTATATCTGTTTGTTTTTAAGTTTGCACTGCCAACTACTATTGTCACTATCATTACGATGACAATTGGATTGAAACATGATGGTATATGAAAAATGATTCTTGTGGGTAAGTTCGTAAGGGTTCAGATTCAACATAGTAATTGTCCATTAAAATTTGAGTTTGGTTATTATGATGTTTAAGTTGATTGGTATTTGATTAAATAAAAAAGAAACTTGATTGGGATCCACATAATATATTTATTATTCAACATAATATATTTATTATTATTTTTTGATTTATAAATAAAATGGTATAATTACCACTAAAAACTGTGAGGTTTTAGGTTTAAATTTAGAACATAACTTTCAATCTAGCAATATTAATATTTTTATATATCTTAAAAATGTATATATATATATATATATATATATATATATATTATATTTTGGATTGAGTTAAAAATTACATTGTCATTTTAACAATATTTTCAGTTCTTTGAAATTGATTTTGGTAATAAACTAATTTATTTCACTAATATTAACAAATATATTAAAGAAAAACACTGATTTGAAATTTAAAATATTAACCATGTATCAAATAGATGGTGAGATGAAAATACATTTTTAGACTTTCATGTTTAACTTAATTTTTGTTTAGGTTTTCAAGTGTTTTTTTTTTATTCGGTATTTTAAGTTATTTTTGATTTGCATAATTATCTTTTAAGTTATATTAAATTACGCATACACTATTTTAAGTATGAAAATTTTCTCGAATGATTGTTATGAAATGTTAAGATTTAATGGAAATATCGTAACAAATTATCTGTCTAACCTTCTCTATACACGTGAAGAAAATCAAAAATATTGATTATATAGATATATCTTTATTACCTTGTTTTTAAGGTTGTACATGTATTTAAATTGTTGTAGAAAAATTTAAGAAATATAGACAATTTATAAGATTTGATGAATATTTTCTGAAAAATTAGTATAAAAGACATATTATTGTAGCATTTGGTAGAATTTTTAAAAATAAAAACCTTTTACTTGAACTTATTATTGTCAAAATAGAAATAAATAATTAATGGTAAAAATAAAATATAATTTAAAAAATTAAATCTAAATAAAATAATCTTAAAAATCTAATTAGAAATTGAGTTAAATTTAAAACACTATATATATTTTTGCCGAATTTAATAAGTATCACATATAAAATATTTAAGTCTCCATTTGACCACAAACTACATGTACATAGTACATAAGGGATATGTTTCAGACATGAGCAAAAACTCTATAATGTCTGTTTATCACTTGACACTTGCGGACACCGTGTTAGTCCAAATGGTTAGATCTTCCACTCACATATGCATTGACATGGATAAAGTTTGTCCTATGATCCAATTAGGAAGTATTCAACTTAGATCCTGGATGGACCTGCATTCTGATCCCGTGGCTAAGAGCTTCACATTGGTGGATAATATCTAAGTAACTTTATCAATGTTGTTTGAATTTTAAAGTTTTCTATGACTTTGGTTAGTCTTGGATCCAATCAAACCACCTTAGTTTTTTTATACAAAAAATCTTACTGAGTTTAAATTAACAATTTAACGTATCATTTAAAACGTCTAAAGTCAAACCGAAATTTTTACACTCTTTTTAATCATTATTATAAAATAAAAATAGTAAATTTAGATCATCACGATTTTAATATCTTTCCGTCAAACACTTATATTTTTTTTAATTTTATTTTTTATTTTTAATTTATTTTCCGTTGGATCCAAAGTTTACGTAATATAAATCATATGTATGTAAAGTTTAACACATATATAAAATTATTTGATATATTTTTTTAAAAAAATTTAAATAATTTAAAATTTATTTAAAATTTTATATATAAGTAATTTATATGATAATAAACATTCGATCTAAGATAAGCAATACTACCTCTTATTATAAACAATACTATTTTTGTCTTTAATTATAAGCAATTATTTGGGGTAAAATTTGTCCATAAATATAAACACAATTTCAATTTACAATTTACTAAGTGCAATTAACATTTTATTTTCAAACACATTTCTTATCAATACTACTAATTTATTTTTAAATATAAAGAATTAAATTTAACATATTCATATTTAAAGATTATTTTAGAAACATTATCTTGCTTAATGAATACATTAACTACCTACTATTTTCTATAATAAGTGTAAAAAAAGAAATGTTTATACTAAGAGAAGGAGGTAGTATAATGTGACATTTATAACGTTAAAAGTCGAACCAAATTTTTTAATACTAATGGACCACAGTAAAATAGTACCTGACTCAACAAAACAAAAAGACACCATCTTCAATTCTTCATAAGCATTGGACAGCACAAATTGGTGTTTGAAGAGACACCTTATCCTCAAGGAGTTCAGGCCACCCGTGTACAGTAGCAACGGCAAAGCAATGCCCACTTTGAACCTATTCACCAACGTGCCTGTCGATGCTGTTATTGCTTCCGACATTCTCAGGGATGCCACCAAAGCTGTTGCAAAGATCATCGGAAAACCCGAATCAGTTCAGCCCAGTTTTTCCTTTTTTCAACCTTGTTTATTGTTATCCACCAACTGTTTGATGAAATTACCCTCTAAATAACCAAACTTTATTCAATCCATGTCTTGAAAACTACATGGGCTACATGCCAGTAACACTCAATAGTTGTTTTAGCTATGGACTTTTTTTGTTTGAATAACTTAGTAATTTTAGTCTTACTTTTTGTTATATGACATAGATTTGTGCTTTCTGTTTTTTTTTAAAAACATGGGGCTTTGTGTTTCAGTATGTGATGATTTTGTTGAATGGGAGAGTGCCTATTGCATTTGGTGGGACTGAAGAACCAGCTGCTTATGGAGAACTCGTATCAATTGGGGGTCTTGATCCAAGTGTTAATGGAAAACTGAGTTCTACTATTGCTGAAATCCTTCAAACTAAGCTATACATTGATAGCTCCCGATTCTACATCAAGTTTTATGATGCGCAGGTAAAATTTCTGCTTTTTGTTTTTTCTGTTTTATGATAGGTAGCACCTGTCCACCAAAAAATACCATGTATTATCAACATTTCAGACGGAAGATGTGTACTATGTTCAACATGTGTCGAATGACACCGATACATGTGATTACATCCATTTTTCAAATAACACACTGGTGTTGATATGTCACTGTAGGATTATTTCACCCCAAAGGTGAATATTTTAAGGGTGTCAAAATTTCCAAAATTTGAAGGCTTTGTTGGAAAGACTTCAACTATATAAAACAGTAATGGATATTGTTATTTTGTGATTTTTAACTGTTTAGTTGGTTAGTTTGGGTGTGATGTTATGTGTATAAATAAGAGGAAGGGATTAGAGGGAAGTAGCTTGTCGTTTTGATTGAGTTGGGACCTTTTGGCATTAGAAGGTGCAAACCTTTTAAGTGCTACAACCTATGAAATACGCACGAACACCTGACACATCAACATCAATAATAATTTAAAAAATAGAAGTAATTGAATGTAATCATTATGTCGGTGCTGTATTGGTATCGGATATTCGATATATATGTCTTCAATTTGAAGTGTCGGTGCTACACAGGTTGCAACATTTTAATCCAAGAAACTTCCCTCTTCTTTTGTAATAAGATACTAGTTCCCACCATTTTGTTGAATCAGTTTGCCTGGAAATTAGGAAAGGATTATAAAAGTCAATTCCCAACATAAAGAAGTGATCTGTTTTATGATTTATGTATTTTCATTTTTATTTTGAATTTGCTGAAGCATATTTGTAAATATTGTGGAGGGTGACACAACAAATTCAACAATACCAATTCAAACATATATATATATATATATATATATATATATATATGCAGCGCGTACCTATACTTCATTGCTTGCACTCTAGATCTCATTTTGTTTGTGTTCTGGTGCAGCGCTCATTTTTTGGGTTCAATGGCTCAACCTTCTGATAAGACCTTCTTTCAAGTTATGGACTTGGGACAGTTTCACAAGAAAAGAATCTATTTCATCTTTCTGTGGATTATTACAAATTTGTATGCGTAATTGTTGTGAAAGAATACAAGTGATATATAAAAATGGGAAAATGCATCCTACTTTATCCCTCTTCTTTATCTTTTCAAGACTCATTCAATTTATTGCTCTTCTTTTTAGACCTAATTCAAACTATATAAAACAGACACAAGTCATTTAAATTTTAAATGGAAATAAAGGTCACCTTTTTTATTGGTCAACAAAATGAAGGTCACCAACCTTATGTATGTACGTTTTTGGCGAGTAGACTCATGAGTAGAAATGAAAAAGTATTTTAAGTAATGTTGTGCTTTAAACAAGTTGTCTCATGGTTTACTGAATAACAAAATTTGCTAATGTTGTCTTGTGATTTTATTTTAAGAATCAAATATAGAACAAAAAGATTTGTCCCATCTAATTCCTTGTTTTTAAATTAAATGAACCAAAAGGATATAATCAAGACGAATTATGTTTATTGCATATAATAATCAACTCATTAAAACTCAAATCATCATCCACTTCTTGCCCTTTCTGCTCCTCGTCCTTACGATACATGTTAGTATTTGCCAACAAATTTATTATAAGCAAGAACTTCATGCCAATAATTAATTTCTTTTTATCAGACCCAAAAAGATGGAAGAAAAATACCGTTTAAATAGTTAGCCTGCAAGTTGGAGCTTCACATTAGAGGTGACTACTAATTACATATATATTTGGTATCCTCGTAGTTTGCAAAATCAAATTAGCTTGCGAATATCAAACAGTCACAAGAGAGCTTTTTGATTTAATTGCTGAGCATGAACATGAAGCAAATTAAAGCCAATAAAGGTGCTAGAAATGGTAAAAAGGCTCTTTTTCATGTTAGATAATAACTTTTCATACGAAATTTGATCAATTTCCACTTTTATTGAGTGCATCCGATTTTCTATGCTTGCCAAAATGCAGGGAAGAAAGATAAAATGACCATAATTCTATCCCAAAACCTGACCACTAAAGCTGAATCAAGGGAATGAAGTATGATTTTATTCATCATAGGAACAAAACTCCACAGTAAGATTATATGATAAATTTCATCCTTTGCACTGAAAAATGGAGTAAATGTATACATACAGAACAGTAAAACACAAGGGCTGCAGCTACATCTTAAATGCTCAGCTTTGTATATCATGTTACAATAGAAATTCATAAAATTACAGCATCAACCCCCAAATCACCATCCATATTTCGCTTGTGTTTCAGCTTTGGTAAGCATGCCCTTTGCACGGCGCTCAGCAAGTTTCATTTCATTTTGTTTCATATCATAGTACAATGAACCAATTTGATGCTTCCTCTTAAGCAGTTTTGAAGGCTTTCCCTTTGCTGAAACAGGCTACAACAGAAAAGAATTGTGATAAATACAAAATAATAATAATAATAATCTATACTTATTACTTATAATAATGGCAATAGCTTTTTTTGGTGTAGCCTATTTTTCTTCCAAAATTATCCTTAACTATTTCATTATCACTTTATTGTCCATGCCAAACACTATTTCATTGTTATTACTTAATTATTATCCATGCCAAACGCATTAATGTGTATGTTTAATTTTTATAATTATATATTTATCCAATTTACTCCTTTTATTTAAAATCAAAATAAAAATAATACAAAAATTACTATTCATATGCGTTAGCACAATAGAAATGCGGACAGATGGGGGCACTAGTAATAATAGTAGGAACACACTTTTGATTTTGGGCCAAAATCTTTTATTTCTTTAAGATTTAAATTTTGAGACAAAATGACACCAATCTCTAGGTTTTTTCTAAGAGAAAAATATCATTAACCTTTTTTATGTCACCACTAACATTAGCTTTGTTTTCTATGGGCCTCCAGTTGTCAGGATGGTGTGTAAATGGTGAAACATGTACTATGATTTATGATTGTTATGTCAATTCGTGATGATTGATGATAGGAACATCATACATGGACCTGAATGATGTAGAAGTAAATTTTGCTTATAGTCTTTTTTGGGAAACCAAAAGTGTCCTCCTAATTGGCAGGCTAGAGGCTGATCATCTAGATTACTCTCAGGCACTAAAGGCATAGACCTCTCAGATAGTATTTTTTCCATGCATATGAATCCAGGATATGCTTGAAGTATCTCAGAGCTAAGCAAATAATACTCAAACCGACACATTTTAATAATTTTATTTTAGTTAATATTATCTTTTATAGAGATAGTTACAGTAGGGGATGAAGCTCACACAATGCAGCATATAACAGTCCCACAATATTATATCGTAATTCTTTCGACTGTTGCAAGAAAAAAACACAAGCTCAAAATTGGCAACAAACATTGAACTTGAAGTTTAAAAGTTAAAGTAGGTTTTGTATATAGATAGACCATAACAACAACAACCATATTATTCCCTACCAGATGAGGCGGTTACATGGATTGATTAACTCCAAAAAGCTCTGTTGTGTATTAATTCAACGATAGATCATGAAACTGTCACATTGCATTGTGTATTAGTTCAAAGATAGATCATAAAACTGTCAAATTCCGACAATTTCTGCAAACAATAGTGTTGATCCTACAACACCTCCTCCCTAGTATAGGAAAAAAAATCTCGCACAAAGATTGATTAATTAAAGATGTCCAGAACTGATCACCACCAAATTATAATCACAATTCACAAACAATGACAATGTCTATTTCAAAATCTTAAAGCCGTGAATTTCCTATTCTGTTCACAAAAAATGTGTGATGCCATGTTTTAAGCCTTCAACCATAATAAGTTCAGCTGTTCATCACTAACCACTGCCTCAGGAACCAATGTCAGCATCTGCACCTTGCCTTTATAGTTTATACATCTCCACTGATTTCTATTTGGACTACTGCTAGATGGACACTGTTCATCCCACTTAAGTTTGGGTCTTATACAAGTGTTATTTTGCATTTTATTTGTGCTTTTTTAATTTATCTAGAGATCTACAATGCAATTTATGATTTCTTTTGTTTATGGCTGCTGTGCTATATAAGAGGGGATTAACGGCTGTAACAAGGGAGTTAACTTTTTCTTAATAAAAGGTGTTTTACAATTTTTCTTGAATGTACTACAATTGGTAGCCCAAAAACTGCCCTCTATTGAGTTTACTAGATCTCCTATACTGACACGTGCACTATATTAAAAGGGCCATACATTGCCTTACTACCAATTAAATCAAACACAAAAACCGCCCTTTATTGAATTTACTAGGTTATATTATGTTTTTGGGAAATATGGTAAGGTAGTGTTTTTTTTCAAAGGTGATTTAAAAACAAAAAGAATTTGGGTAAACCAGGACCCAACCCAAACCATAAATAAGCGGTTTGACCCAAACCGACCCAATGTTGTAAATGGCGGTTTGTTTTTCAAATTCAAACCGGGATCCCCTACACGGTTTGGATACTGATTTTGACCAAATGTGACCCATATAAAATCGTAATTGTTAGCAGAGTTTCTCTCTGGTTAGGTGCTTTTGCTCTAGATTAGGAGTTCATTGAACTCTGGTTTTCCTCTTCTGCAGAGCATCAAGCTCATCATTTCGCATCAAATAATATACCATTTACATTCTCAAAATTCTTGAGTTCCATCATAATGTAACACGAAATCTTTCTTAAATGATTTTTATGTTGTATTGGTTCCCTCCCCTCCCCTCTTAAAAATTGAACCAAACACAAACATAAAAATATTCCCTCTATCTACCTCCAACCAAACCAAACACACCCTTAGACTATCTTCCATTTGGTCTAACCTCCTTGATAGTGCTGCTTATATCCATCTTCTCTCTCCACAGTCCACACAAATCAAAATCATATAAGATTCCTATTATCTTTTCTACGGTAATTGCTTTTCAACTTTCTCTCTAATTGTTTCGTTTTTGATTTTATTGTCTCTTGTTACTGCTCATCCACTACAACATTGCCATTTCTATAACATTGAGTTTACTTTCTCGTATGATATAATGATATATATGCACGTCAACCATAAAATAAAAAAATAAAACAAAAACTGAACAATACCTGATAAGAGGGTCCAAAAGCTAACCCGGTGAGCTTGGCTTGATCCTCTCTTGGTCTATTCTTAATCAACTCATCTTGCTTCACCTCAATCACTTCCACTGGAACCTCCTTCCTACCTCTCTTCCCAGGAAACTTCAACACACTCTCACTAATCCCAGAAGCCTCCACCGGAACCGTTGCCACCGACCCATCAACCCAGTTATTTCCATACTGCCCATAATCCTCATAGGCACCATAGCTCCCATAGCCATCACCATTGGAAGCTGTGCCACTGCCAGCACCAGCCTCAGCCTCAGCCTCAGCCTCAACACCCCAACTATAATTCCCATAAGTATCATACTGGTCAGTGGCATATTGGTAATTTTCATAATTCCCTCCATTTTGATCAACGGGAACACTGCTCTCTACGGCGGCAGAACCACCGTCACTGGAACTTGAAACCGGTGCCGGTGTACTAGTTTCGAGGATGGATCTCCTTCCAGAACCGGAGCTTGATTGAACACCAAGAGTTGAAGAGTTTCTAGGTGCTGGAATGGTGGATAAGAATGATTTCACCGATGGAGTTTGAATTGAAGATTCAGCCTTTCTTCTTCTGTTTCGTTCTTCTTCTTTGTCATCTTCTTCATCGTCATCAAGTTCGGTGGGTTTTGATAAAGGAATAATTGGGGGTTTGAATTGAACGAGCCTTTTGGGTTTTTGATGGATTTGGGAATTAGGTTTGGGGAGGGAAGAGGTTTGGGAAAAATTGGAGGGAACAACGGTTGGGGTATCGGAAGAAGGTTGTTTAGGAGGAGGAAGAAAGTTAAAGAGGGAAGTGGTAGAAGATTTCGGTAGAGGAAGAGATGGGAAGAGAGAAGAGGAAGAAGACGACGTCGTTTTAGACGGGATTGGTTTATGTTGGTCTTCGTCTTCGTCCGAAGAGGCGTAGTTGGCTAGAAGAGAATCCATAGCCACCAGAACAAATTGCAAACCAAACTCTGATCACCGATTAATCAACCCAACCCTAGCTACGCCTTTGCACTCCTATTTTTAATTTTATCTAATATAATAATATTTTATTTTCAATTTCATATCGGTTTTCAGAAAATAAATTCATGTCTCCACAATTAAATATTTTTAATATCAGATATTGAACTACAATATTTTTATAAAGGCAAATGATAATTATAAGAGAGTCACCGACGAGGATTACTTTTTTACCTTGAGATAACATGTTCAACCAAACGTCAAGATTATTAATGGTTAACATCAAATAAATTTATATTAATGTATTTTCATGCATTACCGTAAATACTGATTTCTGTTAACATAATTGAGATTTATTTGTAAGATTGATTTATTTTAACGTATGTTTTTCTATATACATTAATTTAGTCAAAAGATCAAATTTTAAACTAAATGATTAAAGGATCCAAAAATCTATTACTTATACCATGTTAGTGGATTGCAAATTATTCATGAACAATATTGTTTATTTTAATCACGAGCTCACTAAATTTAGAGGAAAATGTCAAGAGTTTTATTTGTCTCACATAGCTTTGGTGTTAAGTTTCTTCGAAAGCAAGAAAATGAGAGAAACGCCTTGCAAAGATGGTCTCATCCTTAACTAGCCCCAACATCCATGCTAAATTGTATTTTTGCTATTTATTTGATAAAAGAAAAGTTATTTCACTTCATTAAAGAAAATAGAGGCAACACATAAGATGACATGAAATCAATATATACATAACCACTGTTGCGAAGCCATCAACCGCTTTATTTCCTTTAATCAAAACTATATTTTTCATATTTAATCTATTTAGTTTAGTTCGTTAATAAATGTCATTATTTATATAATTAATCTGGTGATTAAGATAAAAAAAATTAGTGATTGGAGTGATAAAGTAATATTGATTTCAAATCTAACTTCTAATATAAATTAACAATTAATATATTGACATTCATCGGTAAAAAAAAAAATTCTTCTTTATTTAATTGAATAATCGAATTTATTTTAACTATTTACTATATAATTTTATTTTTTTTATATTTTTATAATTTTATAATTTTTAAATAATAATTTTATAATTTTTAAATAATAATTTTATAATTTTTAAATAATAATTTTATAATTTTTAAATAATAATTTTATAATTTTTAAATAATAATTTTATAATTTTATAATTTTTAAATGATAATATATAATTTTATATAAGTGTAAATCAATTTTAAAGCGGTATCATAAAATAACAAAGTAATTAATGATTTGAGTTTGTATTTATAAGTAAATCTATTTTTATCTGTTGAAGAAAAGTTAATTTTAATTTATGTAATAAAAAAAAAATGAATATGACTTAAAGGAGAAGGTTCTCTCTGCCTCTGATGAGTTTTAGAATGAGCAGTACCACTATCTCCATTTTTCATAAAATTCACCACAATCTTTCACTTCGCCTCGCTCCTTCGTTCGTTCGTTCCTAAATCGTGGAGCGCAGAAACAGAGGAAACTCCTCCGATTTTTATTCCCAACATTCCTTACATGTAACCCTTTCCCCTTTTGCATTGCACCCATGATTCTCATTTCTCTCCTCTCTACTACAATTTACAATTACAACTCTCACAATATTATTATTATTTTACTATCTCTCCGCTCCCATGTTCTTTCTTAATTCTTCGATTAATTGAATCAAATAAATCATCATCATCACTGTAACATTTCTGGAATAATGGCGAGGAAAACTTCTTCGTCGTCGACATTTCGTTACGTTCAACCTCGGTATTACATTAAGAGACCTAAACGACTTGCATTCGTCATTCTCCTTTGCATCTCCATTGCATGGTTTGTCTATGACCGTCAATTACTCAATAAAGAGCATCAGCAAGATATTTTCAAATTAAAACAAGAGGTTACCCGCTTGCAAAAAACTGTAAGATCTTCATATTACAATTAGTTCGTTATTCAAACCATTTATTTTATTTTCCTCTTAAATTGATATTTTTTTGCTGGCATTGTTGGTTGAAATTGCAGCTCGAAGATATGAAGGGAAATATGAATGGCTCAGAAGAAAGTATCCAAACTGATCAAAAAATCAATAAATTCAAAACCGGTGTTTCTGTTGTTGAGGAGGATGATCCTATTAGCTTACAACGAAGAGAGAAAGTTAAAGAAGCTATGCTTCATGCATGGACATCTTATGAAAAGTATGCTTGGGGCAAGGATGAACTTAAGGTATTTATTTAAGTTATGTTATGTTTTATCAGAGAAGTTAATAACTAACTAGTTGCTAAGGAAAAAGTTGATCAATTTGCCATTAATGTTGTCAATGGCAGATTGCAGGAACAACGGATCATAGTGATTTTTTCAAATTTTGTCATGCTATAGTGATGTAGCACCGTTATAGCATTATTTGACAACACTTCATTCAATTTGTAATGCTGTTCTGTTTGATTAATGAAATTTAGTGTTTTACCATGAAGTGTGATTACTGATTAGGGGGTAAATTTTCTTTTTTATATTTTACATCTTTTGTTACCATTGTGACCAATTAAGGTTTTAATTGGTGAATTTAATCATGAGTTTTGTAGGCTTTTCAATGGGATAGACTTTTCCCCAAACCCGCCCGTCCTCAAGAAAATGTTAAAACCCATGCCCGAATCGTCCCATCCGGCACATATGAATACTTTTAATATAAATTTACCCAGTAGTCAATTACAATCTTAAAATCATTCCATCATATTGTACACGTTAGGAATCTTTCCAGAATAGGGAATGGTGCCTGCAAAAGAGATATATCTTTCCATACTAAGACAAGGAACTTCGATCAGCTTTTGATTTACATCGGAAGACACGATCACATGTTCATATTATGTTTGCAACTAAGATTTATCTAGGATGCACATGTAAAGCAGTCACAAAATGTGTCAGTGTGTGTTTATTTTAAATCTAGTTTTTTTAATGCAATAGTCCAGTCCAGAGTTGGAAATGGTGTTTTCCCTTGTAAATATTTTGCTATATTCATTCACATTTTGACTCTTCAATTCCCTCCTTGATCAAATCTGAATTTTACAACTAATAAGCTTGCTATTCTTCTCACAGCCACACTCAATGAATGGTGTTGACAGTTTTGGCGGTCTAGGTGCAACTTTAGTTGATTCTCTTGACACATTATTTATAATGGGCCTTGATACCCAATTCCAAAGAGCTAGAGAGTGAGTTCTTCTTCTTCATCGTTCCAGTTTCTGCATTGTAGTTGTAGGTTGATTACATTCAAAGAATCTAATATAATAAATATTGCAGGTGGATTGCGAAATCATTGTATTTCAAAAAGAACATCGAAGTTAGTGTGTTTGAGACAACCATAAGGTTGAATTAGAAGGTTCAATCTTATATTTATTGAAGTTGTTTCTCCACTGCCTGATAGTTGATATAACTTTTCCATGCAGCATATGTTGCTTATGCTTTGTAGTTCATTTTCATTCATCTGTGTATTATTTTGTTTATGTTCGCTATCCAGAGTTTTGGGCGGACTTCTTAGTGCTTATGATCTCTCTGGCGACGAAGTCTTCCTTGAAAAGGCTAGAGATGTTGCAGATAAGCTGCTGCCTGCTTGGGATACACCTTCAGGAATCCCTTACAACAGAATTAACTTGGCTTATGGCAATACAAATAACCCTAGGTGGACACGGGTATGTTTAGGCCTTACGACATACTTCAGTTACTTTTCTAAAATTGATTTCGTACATATAAAAGCACTGTTTATATCACAAAACTTTCTTTCCTAACTGTGTTCCATTGTCAAGTACTTACACATGGTGACTTGGATGCTCTTTAATCTTTGTATTACTTGGATCATGTCCACTGATAATATTAATTTTCACTGATTGAACAATTGGGTCACATTAAAGATATTAGAAGGCTGCTTTTATTTATTGATTACTTGGAGATGTGTTGCATACATCATTTTTCTTCCCTTAATTTTTACAGTTTCCTTATTTCCTTTATTTGTACAGTTGTATCTCCTTGACTTTGGGGTAGGAGTTATTTCCTTATTTGATGGTTTTAGGACATTTTGTTATCCTTAATTCTAGAATAATCATCAATAAGATTTACAAGCATTAGTCTATAAAATTGTAATTGATGCTTGTACATATTTTACCATAAGTAAAAATGTTCAGATTTTCCATCCTTTTAGTCTTTCAAGATGGTATCAGAACTCCTAATTAAGGAGCTCCTAGACGGCCTTCGTTGAAACATCTCTCAATTCTCAAAGGAGCCTTCATCGTTGTTGCTAGAACCCTATTTAATGCCTTCATTGCGTTATCTTAATATTTGGGCTTAGGGCCTAACTCAATCCCACAAAACCGATTTGTATGGTAATACTTGCCTAAGCCTTATAAGCCCATGCTCTAGGCGATATGGTACTAAACTCACCTCTTCAACCCAACACACTAAAGGTGATGTACCGTTGCAATGAAGAAAGACGAAGTGGCCCAATAGTGGGTCATAGGGGGTGACCACTATTAAGAGGAATTTTCCAACATACCCCTCAAACTCAGGGTGGGCCTAGAGCTTGGACAATGTGGGTAGCGCAACAACGAATCTAAGATACACTTTGATAGCATCTTGAAATTTGGGTTTTGAGTTTGAACCCATAAAGGCGAGGACTTCTCAAGCCTCATAAGCACTACAAAGGCCATATCTCTAGGCAACGTGGTACTATCTCGCATTCATGAATGAAGCCATATTCCTCCACAGACCACTATACAAGAGAACAATCCAAATCCCGGAGAAGAGAACAATTGTGGGTGGTCACTTGTAGAGAGAATGTCTCTTGCAAGCAAGTGTTTATCTATCATTCGTTGTAACTCGTGAGTGGGTACACATACAAGTTTGTAGAGTGAAACATTATTTGGGGAGAATTTTCAAGTTTTTATAAAGCTTGTAATCTTATTAATGATAGTGAACATTTATTGAAGCGTTTCCATGAACATATGCAAGAGGTGCCAAACCACCTAATTTATTTTCTGCTATGTCACTTCCTCTGTGATGTGTTTTAAGCATGTTCCTATCTTTGATTCTTGGCATGTGCAGTTTTCCCCAAAATTTTATAATAGGACATTTATGGTGTTGTCTAGTCCATGTAGTCAATCCTATGTAGTGGAAGAATTGGTGTTGGTTGTTGTTATTAGTAAATATCTACTTTACATTTGATTTTGTTTAGCTATCAATCACAATCCTGTTGACTTTCTGTCCTTCTCTCCGCATGATACATTTCTGTCTAGGGTTTGCATAGTGTATAAGTAGGTTAATACACCCCTTCTTGAATAAATTGATGTTAGATTTATCGGAAAAAAAACATGAACATATCAAAGTCCCTAACGAGCTTCCCATACGATGCGAGACTTGGGCACCCTATAGTACCAAAGTCCCTATCATAGCACTGCTCCTAAGAGCCGAGTCCTGGTGACTGCACTATACGGCGCTTTACTTGGCTTTTGCGGTCAGTCCCTCCGTACTTGGAGAATCTTCCGTTAAAAGCTAACTATTAAGGGGAAAAGCCAAGCCACTTAAATACTCTACCAAGCACCCCATACTACTGATGTGGTACTTGGGCCCCCCATTATGGCAATGTCCTGGTCATAGTTATTCATGTTAACTTAACATCCGCTATTTCTGTTGGGTTTGTAGTCTGGCTACTTTATATGTTTTCTTGCATAACGTTACCTGATTTTATTTAATTGAAAAAAATCAATGAAATTTATTTGCGTCTACTTGCATAGGTTTATTATTAGAAATGCATTGCTAGAACAGTGTATAGGGAAACTGGGAAAATTTTCTTAGCTGTCGTGCCTCTTATGTTCTTAATAAATTGTTCTCTGGTACTAGGGGAACAGTATTCTTGCAGATTCTGGTTCAGAGCAGCTTGAATTTATTGCTCTCTCTCAAAGGACAAATGATCCAAAGTACCAGGAAAAGGTAATCTTTTGCTGCTTTTGGTCATTAGTTTTCAATTTTGTGAGTTTCTTCTTTTGAGGTGAAGTAAGCACACATATTCTTGTTTTGGAGTTTTTTTCACTCTAAAGTGTACTGATTTTGAGAATGCCGTGATTGTGAAAAAGAGTGGAAGTTTATTCTTTATGTCAAATTTGAGGTATTGGCTTTCTGATATTTCAGGCTGAGAAGGTCATCAAAGAGCTTCATAGAAGTTTTCCCGAGGATGGGTTGCTTCCCATATATCTTAATCCACTAACTGGAACTAAATCAGCTGGTGCAATTACATTTGGTGCTATGGGTGATAGGTAATGACACTGATAACATCTTATAGCAGTATCATTTCATGATCTTATCTTACAGTTTTTAGCTATTATGGTTAGATGGTTAACTATATCTTCAAAGAAAATTCAGTTGCAACTTTAGTGTAAATTTTGTTTAATTTATTGATAAGCCTTTATGGAATTTGGAACATAGAGATGGGTTGTCAACCTTTTATGAAGAATGGAACAATGTGATCATAAACTGAATTTTATATAGGGCTTCATGATATAATTTAGGTGCATAGTTTTCTTTAAAATGTTGACGTGCACTTTAGTGATAGTTCACCTTTAAGCAGAGATTTTCCATGCATGCATATGTTACAATCACATTTTATAGGAAGAAGGTGGGAAACTAAAACCAGATTTGATTATTCAACTCAGCTAATTGTTGTCTTCTGTTCAATGGTAGTAATAGTGCGACAATATGTTGAAAGTAAATATCAACTAGCTTGCTTAACTTTCCCTAGATTGTAAAGACTTCTTGACAGTTTCTAGTCACATCCATTCTTCACATTATTAAAAGACTGCCGATTACTTTGTTGCAGCTTCTATGAGTATCTGCTCAAGGCCTGGATACAAGGAAACAAGACTGAAGTAGTAAAGTTTTATAGGTAATGAACCTGGAATGTCTATTATCCTTTGATAATCACATATTTTGTTGTCTCTGTATGGTAAGAAGTTACTGATCCAGCTATCCTGTCACCACAAGTCATGCACTTCACTTTGCCTCTCACTAAGGCACCATGCACATATTTTGTTGCCATAAATTTATAAAGAAGCCATATGATCTTCCATAGATCCTGCGCCCAAAATTGTGGATTTGCAACTATTTTTATAATTAATATTTATTTTTGCTAGTCACCGAGCTTTCTACTGTGTATGTTCTACAAAACACCTGACATTTGACAAACATTTCTTCACTTTCTTTTATTCTCTCATTGCATGTATTTTCTGTTTGGTCCAAATATGCTACAATAATTTGCCCCGCCCCCCCCCCAGTTTTTGTGCTTTACTTTATTAAGTTTAAACTTGGATATAAACCTACATCTGGATCCCTGTATATTTAAATGTGCAAGAAAATGTGTATCCAGGGAAATGTGGGAAACATCAATGAAAGGTCTGCAAAGTTTGGTTAAGAAGTCAACACCGTCATCTTTTGTGTACATATCTGAGAAACTTGGAAATGCACTCTTTGACAAGGTACTATTTGGAAATGAAATTTATTTAATTGTATATGAATATGTGATGGAAAAAATATCTTTGATCTTCTTGTAAAAATTCTTTGATCTTATCTGTTTTTTAGATGGATGAATTAGCATGTTTTGTTCCTGGAATGCTGGCTTTGGGATCTTCTGGCTACGGCCCTGGAGAAGGCGACAAATTTATGGCTCTTGCAGAGGAGGTAATACTTTAGAAGTATTTCTGAAACTAGTCATCACTCAATTTGTCTACTAAACTTTGGGCAGTTCAGACTGTTCAGGCAGTGATAATCTTGTTGTCAACGGAAAAAAAAAAAAAAAATGCATATGCATATGCATGAATAAGTGTAAGAAGCCTTTGGAAGAAATAGTGCCTCCCGAAAGTTGCTGTAACTCCTGAAACTTTCAAGCGACCTCACATTTTTGTTCAAGAAATATAATACCATAGGCTCAATAGTTCTAAAAGCTTAAGCTGTCCGGTGGAGGATTATATATTAATAATGACAGTTGGCAACAGTTGCTGAATTAATAATTTATCCATAATTTATAGTTGATTGATGGCTGAAACTTGCCTCAAGTTCTTGACATATTTTGTTTGGTGACATGTAGTTATGGATATATTTAATGCCAATGTGCTTTTGCTGCGTAGTTTTGTTTTAGACTTCATTACACTTTTATTCCTTTTATTATGACCCACACAATTTCTCTCTAATACTTTGCTTGAATTTAATTGTCAAATTTTTCTTTTGTTACAACCAAATATTTTTTATCCATTTCCTTTTGCTTAAGATTCTCATATCAGTCAATGGTGTTGGAGTACATCCAAATCTTTGCAGTTTGGTCAGATAGAGAAGTTACAGTCTGGCTTCTTGATGCAATCTAGTTCTTTATGCTGTTTTGAAATCCAAATTCTTGACAGTTTTGGAAAAGTAGTGTCAGCCGTTTTCTTGCCTTTTACCCAGGAATTGGAACCATCATTTGGATTTCAAAACAGCATAAAGAATTAGATTGCATCTAGAAGTCAGACCATAACTTCTCTATCTGACCAAACTGCACAGCATCCCCAGTTTTAGATTTAATTTAACATCTATTAAATATTAATTAATATTTTCTAAGGAAGATTTTTTTTTAAATGACAAGTGCTAATTTCTTTCAAACTTCTACTGAATTCTGTTGCATATAATTGTGCAGCTTGCATGGACCTGCTACAATTTTTACCAGTCTACTCCAACTAAATTAGCGGGGGAGAACTATTACTTCCGCAAGGGAGAGGTTTGGATCTTTCGTTCTCACATTGTTCTCCAAATCCCCTAAGATGCTATTTCTAAGGTAAAGATAATTGTAGGATATGAATGTTGGTACCTCATGGAATATCCAAAGACCTGAAACAATTGAGTCACTATTCTACCTCTGGCGTTTCACTAGAAACAAAACATACCAAGAATGGGGTTGGAATATTTTCCAAGCATTTGAAAAGAACTCTCGCACTGAGACAGGATATGTTGGACTCAAAGATGTAAGAAATTCTTAAAGCTCTTTAACTATTTCTCCAAAATGATTTGCTTTCTTAGCCTTGGAACAGCTGCATGATTTTACCAAGTATTCTTGTGTTTGTTGCATACATTTTGGCACATATAATTGCATAGCCTAAGTTTGCTAATAAAACTAGAGAAAAATCCTGTAGAAATTGGTTGCATGAGATGATCAACTAAAATAGGTTCTATTGAGAATGGGTTCATAGATTCCTTTTTTCTTTCTTTATGAGGAAGATTTTCTTATGCATTATAAAGATTATGGTTTCCTTTTTCTAACTTGTGCACTACGGAACATAACTAAACCATGGTGCAATACCCAGGTAAATACAGGTGACAAAGACAATATGATGCAGAGTTTCTTCCTGGCAGAAACCCTCAAGTACCTCTATCTCTTGTTTTCACCTTCTTCAGTTATCTCTCTTGATGAATGGGTGTTCAACACCGAGGCACACCCTTTAAGAATTGTGACTAGAAATGCTCATCAAGAAGGACAGAGTATGGACCAAGAGGAAAAAATTCCCCGTCATTTGCACGGTAGGAAAGAAGGTCGACTTGATTACTAGTTAAGGGTTGCTGCTTTATGATTGTAATAAGCAAACCCTGAAGGTATGCATGACTTCCCTACTCTCAAATATCCAAGACTTCTTGGTGCTTCGTGACGACCCTTGCCACTGTCTTGCACGAAAGTGATCCACCATTTTGATTGATGCTTGCGGAGGGGTGATTTGTCCTGCTCTATCAACATACAGGTGGTTTGTTTGTCATCTCCAATCTGAAGTTATGCGGGTAATGTGGTAAAGATACTTAGAAGATTATTTCCTTGCTGTAGTGGTAGGATAAATGTGGGTGTAAAGGCCTATGTAGATATCAAAACCTCTTTACTTACTAAGTTACTATTTTGATTTTTTTTTTTTGTACTTGTAAATTCTTGTATATCATCAATTGACTGACCACTGACAGGAACGTGGTGCAATATGAGATATCAGTTCTGAAACTGTAAGATTATCTGGCTCTTCCAATTCAAGATTGGGCCAATTTGAGTTTGTGTGTTAAAATCTCCTGATATCAATGCTCTAGAAATGTAACTTAAGATTGTTGAGTAGCACTGCCTATGAAAATGATAATTATTGGTAGTTCAGTTGATTTTTTGACCATGCTGCCTGTAAATATGGTCCCTGATGCTTGGTACCGTGGTTCACCCCAGTCTTGTCTCGTAACCGTACATGAGTGACTTATTGATTGATTTGCTATTTAGATATAAATTATGTACTGTCACTAGTCCTGCAAGTCTGATAGTAATAACTCACCCAAACTAGGTTGAGTGAGCTTAAAAATGGGATCAATAAAGAGAAATGAAATCTAGAAATGTTAACTTGAATATTTTATCTGAAGAGGCAGATTAGAAATGTATGGAAATGCAACGAGATGACCTACTACAAGGATCGGCCAACTATATGTATGTAACTAAATGATTCATGCAGTTGAGTTGGTTGATTCTTAAGGATATGTTTGCGAGTTGGATTTTGGAGGTTTTGAAAGGAAATATTTTGGAGAGTAAAGTTTATATATTTAATATTTTAAAAAAGTTTAAAAGAACATGATAAATGAATATATAACATGATATTATTTTAATTTGTTAAAATATCAAATAAACATATATATATATATATATATATATATATATATATATATATATTAAAATATAAATTTAACTCTTTAAAATTCTCCTAAAATCAATTTGCAAACACATTTTAAAGTAATATGTTAATGAGTGTCAACCATGTTATTGAACCAGAGTTGTGTATAGACTTTTCGAAGCCTTAGTCTTCAATGTGCGTTCTAATTATAGTAGTAGTTCAAACCTTCCGAAGGAAGCAACAAAAACAAAAGAGAAAAGAATTACAATGTATTAACTTTGAACATTTCCATAACTTAATTGATATTTGTTTTCTGTTTAAAGTACTAGAGTATGGAGGTTAACAGTACAAATTCAGGACTTTAGAACCATTATATTATAAAATATTACACAATCCGATACGGAGCCTAAGGGGAGGGCCTTATTTACCTTGTTCATTACATGGCCATGTATTGTACCAAGACAAAAACGATGCTGATGCTAAACTTTACCACCTTGGCCACTCACTTGAATAACACTAGAAACTAACTTTAGAAAAATTGCTTATCAGGCATCTAAGTAAAAAATGTTAAAACAATTTTTAACAAATACGTAATTTCTTGTATAAGTTAAAATTAGTTTTACATCTGAGTTTTCTCAAAAGTTTCACATTTAGTTTCCCAATAAACATTTTACATATTTACAAATTAAGGAGTATAATAAATTTGTCTATTTTGTGTATTAATATTTTAAAATCGCCCTTCAGTTAAATTTTTAGTTAATCAAAGACAGCAAAATGTAGCAAATTAAGAGTATTTTTGTAGAAATAATAATTGATGAATTTAGTAATTTTCGTAAAGACATAAGTTTAGGGACAAATTTTTTAAGGAGCTTATATTAGGATCAGATGTAGTACTTTTTTTTTATTATTTGTAAATGATGAATGTTAAATTTATTGAAAAGCTTTTATATATTTATATAAACTAATAAAGTTAAACCAAAGTGAACATAAACTCTTTTGAAACCTCCTTTTGGAATCGATCACAGTTAATATGTGTACAACATTGTTTTAGACTCGCTTATAAGCAAGAATAGAGTAAACAAAAATCTTAGGATATTCCACTATTGTCACTGTCAAAGTGTGATAAAGAGTTAGCACTACTAAGTATACAAGAATAAAGAAATATTGATCAGAAGCTCAAGCAAAGAGACATTCCTACTACAAAAAAAGCATAAACAAATTGATCTAAAAGCAACTTATGCATCCCCACCAACTCAGCTGCAATAATTACACTAAGAGTGGAAGTGGAGTCTTTTTATTAAAGGTAAAAAGCTTAAGAATAATTAATTATAATAACAGAAAAGGATCATTCATCCTCTAGCTAATTAAATTATTAAGTATGTTTAAAATTTCATTTAAATGAATTGATTGTGTAAAAAAAATTGAATACAAATTTATTTATATTTGGATACAATATAATTATGTAAAAGTAGGTTGAATTAGTAAATAAATTTCAGATTAAAAAATAATTATAGAGACAAAAATTATAAATTTTAGTTTCAAATTAGAATTAATTCGGAAAGCAAAATTAATCCTACTTAAGAAAAACCATGTCAAAATCAATTTAAGTCTCTAAAATCAATTTGGCCTCTTCTTGAAGTGAAAAATATACACTATATACTTAAAATTTCCATGCAAAATTAAAGGTGGCAGAGAGAATGAAATAATGCATATTTAATTAATTATTGACTCAAGAATGTGCATTCATTCTATTCTATAGATGATGAGATCGAGAAGGCAAAAAAAGTGTGAAAGTAGAATCTAGTACTATCTCTTGAGAGAAGTGATTGAATTTTTGCATTGGCAAAGAGAGAATCCTTGCTAGGAGAGAAACAACTTGAAAAGGAGAGCCATGAAAGATAGAATAAGATAGCTTGTGTCAGCTTGATAGTGCATGCGTTTGTATAATTCAAACTTCAAAGAACTTGTTTGTTTGTTGTAACAAGAGCTTAATAATGTGTTCTAATAGGCATTGGCTTCATCCTCCTTGTCCTTTTCCTCTATGCTTCCTCAAGTCAGAGCTTATTCCCTTCTTAATTTGCTCTCTATATTCTCAACACACCTCTAATTCATAAATATAAATATCTATGCTACATAGTTAATGTATCCATTTTATTTAGAAATATGATTAAATTATTCTTTGTGTATAAATGTACTAATCAATATTGGTTTTTCATATTTTAAAATAAATTAATAGTATTAATTATAGTTGTATTTTAAAAAGTAAATATATCTAATAATTAAAAAGAAAATTATGCTTCGAAACAATTTTTTTTCTTTTAATAAGCGATTATAATTAGGTACCAAATAAGTCCTATTTTGTATTAATTATTTGTGGAATAAATTAACAGTCAATCCTAAGAGAACAAACATTCTCTTCTTATGTCCCTTTGGTGTTGGAATTGGTTGATTTTGTGCATTTATGCATGCTTGAGCATTGAGGTCATCAAAATAAAGATATGAGGGAAGCTTTATTCGATTTGATATACTCGATCAGTCCAATGATTTAAATAAACAGATCAATTTCTTATTAGTAGTTATTATTACTCAATAAAGCAGGGTACAAAAAAAAGTGTTAAAGGTGATCAGTGAAGCTTTTTTGACTATAATAGTGTATGTGTAGTGGCAACTTTTTATTCTTAATCTGATTTTGAATCTGTTACTTAAAAGCTTTTACCTCAAAGTTACTTATTAGTACTATTCTGCGCACATCAAAATGATGCAAGCTGATCAGATCCATGATAACGATTTAATATCCTTTTCTTTCTTTCTTTTTTAATTTTTCAGTTTAAGGCTAACAAACCACACATGCTTAAATTACATTCTACATCATGTTTCATGGTCTAATTAAAATTCTTCTAATCACTAGTTTCGTAAGAAAATACTAAATTTTTTTCAATAAAAACTTTTTTTTTTTTATCACTTCAATGATTTTTTTTTAAATTATTCATAAAATTATATTAAAATAAAAGTCTTAATATTTATCTCTTCACGGTCTATATTAGTCAATGCATATCATTATATTTTTATATAACTATTTCGTACATTTAAAAAAATATATAAATACATAAAATAGAAAAATAATATTTTTTTTAAATTATATCATTATCAAATGTTGGTGTATTTGTCGTTAATTAATATATAAACCTAAAATATAAAATATAAATTAAAAATGGTGTATAATTAAATGTAAAATTGAAAAAATAAAGTAATTAATACCACCTCGAATATTAAAACTAACCAAACATAGCTAAATGGGTAATATAGAAATGAGGAGAGGATAAAAAGGTAATAATAAGTTAAAAGTAGTTTATTTCGTTGACAAGTTCATAACATTCAGCATTATTTTTTTACAAATAGGTCATTGTGCATCTTAGAGTCTTATACACTCCATCCACCTCACAACTGAATTACTTATTAGATTATTTCATATATATTAAGAAAATTAGAGATAATCAATTTAATGTTTCAATTTTATATTTTTAAAAATATTGTTTATAAATAAATGTGTTTAATTTTGACTTTTCATTAATCAGGATAAACAAGTAATATTAATAAGAGATATGTTTGTTTATATTTATTATTGAACAATTTTTTAAAAAAATGATGCTTGTGATTAGAGATAAAACAAGTATACGAAAGAGAAAATAATATTTTAAGTTATTATAAATTGTTGGACCATATGACGGTCTACATATGATCGTGGTATTAGACGAAAACAATCGCACAAGAAAATTTAACATGATATCTTTATCTAAAACTTTAAAATATTATATATAGATCCCTCCCATATATTACACTCAACGTCCACTTTTCTATGTATATTGTTACTCATAAGTCACACTTATACACAAACCACGAGTAAGCATGTGAATGATTGAATTGAAATAGACAAAAGGGGAAAGACATATTGAAAACTAGCTACCTCTATCTATCTCATTAATTGTTGTCGGTCACTCTCCAAATGTCTCAAAATATATGTATGCTTATGTATGGGACAAGTTTCAGGGCGACATCAAATAATTCCAAATATTTTTCATACAATATGCTTATTCTCTACCATGCTCTCAAGCATTATAATATTCTTTTCCGACCCTTTCACATTTTTGGAAAAAATAATGCTAGCATTCACCTTGTGTGTACAATTTTCTTTTTTCTTTTTAGCTTAAAAAAAAAGAACTTGTATGTACAATTGGCTTTGGAATATATTTGTCCTTATAGTACTTTAACGTTGGAGTCATAAATCTTTATGGCAAACATGCATCGAATTTGTTTTGAGAGAGATCATATTAGAGGGTACCCTTGCTTTCTTTAATAATATTTTTCTTACCCAAAAAAAATATTATAGAATTTTGTTGATATATATTATATTTTCATGAAATTCTGTAATTTTTTTCATCAATATAAGATCATTATAATCAATAATTACATATATAGTATGAAATTTTAGTAAAATGTGATCAATCCATCATCATTTGTAATATCTCATTTTTCATTTACCATATCATTATTTTATTGTTAATAGATTGATGTATTTTCTTTAAATATTTATTGTATATAACTTTTATTTAAAATATTAATTGGTTCAATAATAAAAATTCAATTTTATAATATCAAACTATCAAGTTTAAATTTCTTAAGACAACTACAAAAAAGAACCGATGATAATAAAAACAATTAAACGTTTAAATTTAGATATACCTCCACTTAATTATTTACACTAAAACAATCACTATCATTAAAAAAAACTCAGTACAAAATAATATATATTTTTAAATTGAATAGGAGATCAAACCAAAGATGCATCTAAATCATGGTTTAATTGCTTCCGTCCATTCAACAATAGTTTGTGTTTTAATAACAAACTATTTTTATTTGTTTTCCTCAACAAAACTAAAGTGCCCCTCTCTCATATCCAACTCCGTAATAATTGACTAAATAAGACTTTATAAAAAAGTAGAGTTTTCACTTGACCTAGCCGCATTCTTCTATCCTCCTTTTTGATTTTGTTCTATTTTTTCACTTAATAGGGGTGCTTTAGAGTAAATTTTAAGTCTAAAATTATATTTTAAATTATTTTTTATTTTCTTTTATTTAAATAAGCTATTTCAATGCATATTTAATTTTTTGTGGTTTGTTGTCCCAGTGCAATGTTGTGTTTGTTCGTCGTTTTAGTGCGATATTTTGATTTTTCGTCTTGTTGTAATGTTATTTAGTTTGGATTGATAGATCAATTCTGATCAAATACAAATTCAATTAATGATTTTGACGTCGTCAAAGTTACAGTTTCGGAGATATAGATATTTGGGATACCTCAATTTTGTCATATTCATAAACTTAGTCACATTTTGTCATTTTATGTTTTTAATTAGCTAGGTGCTCTGAATGTGTACGTATATTTATGTTTTTTTATTTTCACAACTTTAAATTATAATATTCTCGATCGATGTTTATTAATTTAAATGAATGAATATTTTTTTTAGTAAAAAGAAAAACAAATAAAAAAGTAAATTTTATAACCATATCATAATTTAACAAGTTGTTGGTGTACAATGTGCATACATACCGTAAATCTTAGAATATCAAATTTGATTTTTATTTATAAAAAAATATTATATATGTTTATTGTTTGAATCTAACCCTAGAAATGCATTAGCATTAACATTTTATGAGAAATTTTTTTTGATGTGTATTGTAATCTTATCCAACTTAAAAGATTAATCTCTTTCACTTGAATTCAAAATTCTACATGTTTTCGCCAAAGAGCAAACTTAATTAGTTGTAACAAGGTAGGTAAGACTTAAGAGGAGGCTAATTAATTAATGTGCAAGAAATAGAATATGGATGCAAGAAGAGATGAGGGAGAGGTCTATTCGAAAACCAACATAGTGCAGACACAAATGCATAGTAATTTCTGAAGGAAGAATCAAAAGCTCAAAGTTGTGTTTGAAAGGTCTATATTTTCAGTCCAACAGAAACATCTACGCAGAATTTTGTTTGTTGTGATTATAGCCTCTGACATATTATTACATTGATATCATAGCAAGGCTTAATTTGTTTTGTTTCTCATGACTCATAGTATGTATGCTACATGCTCCTGCCAATTTATCCATCAATCATGTTATCACCAACTACTACTACTCACCTCACCCCAACCAAATGTTTAGTTATTCCTTTTCAAAATAAAATATTTTTATTCAATTTAAAATTATATACTTTTGTCGAAGCAGCTGGTTGGATTGTAAATCTGACCATGTCTAAGAAGGGAATCAAAAGATGAAACAAATCATATAAATTAATAATGACAATGTTCATAATGACATAATCGAAGGTGTGGTTATTGGTTAAGAAAATAAATATAAGTCATTCATTTACAAAAAAAAGAGCAACAAATCAAGGAAATTTTATGGAAAGAACCAACTTTTTGAATTGGAACCTAAGAATATAGTAATTCAAGAAACATAGATATTTCTCTTTTATTTTTCACCAACAAAAATTTATTTTATAATCTTTTGGAAACAGGTTTATAATTACATTGCCATATAATTGACGTCAAATTAAGAGATAGCTAGGAACTAATGGATAATAGATATGCAAGCGTGAGTAAATTGGAAAGTGGGGGTGCAAATAAAGCAAACATGCAATAAAAAATAATGGAGATGCAGGGGATCGAACCCTGTACCTCTCGCATGCAAAGCGAGCGCTCTACCATTTGAGCTACATCCCCATTATGTTACATGTTTGTACGTCAATATATACTATTAATGCATTTCTAACACTGATAAGTTTTATAATAGATGCAAATGCAAATGCAAAGAATAATATATATATGGCAAATAAGTTCTTTGATTGACGTAAAAAAAAAAGCTTATTTGATTAGATTCAACAAATTACTATGGAATGGTTGCTCAGCTCATACATAAAAAGAAACTCGACAGAATAGCAACACCATTTAAGAAGAATTATACCAAGTTCTGATATCATAGATATTAATAATATAAAAAATAAAAAATAAATAAATAAGAACAAAATATGACTAAGGTTCCAATAAAATACCAAATCTTATGTCAAGAGGTTAAAAAAGAATATATATATAGTAAAATATAAAAAATTCGATTATCTTTAATCTAGAAATATAAAAAGTCTAATAATATATTATTTAATCCATTTTTCAATTTATACGAGGCATATAATGCAATCATTTTAGGTTTATTTAAAATTAACTTATCTTCATTTTATAATTATTTATCTTATACACATATATATGTACATATTTGAGACTTTAATGAAATTAACATGTATTAATATAAATATGTGAACGTTCAATTATATTTCACCAATATGCATATTTTTATTAAAAAAAATTGAGTCATAAAATATAATTGACTTTAAAAAATATATTTATGAGTTTAAGAAATAATATTTGACACAATACAACTATGAAATATGATTAGAAATGTAATTAAACTCTAATCACTATAATTTGATCACCACGATAAAACTATAATCGAACTATTGAATCATGGATCAAATGGCATTTTTAAAACATTTTTATAGGGAAGACAATTTTGAAACATTGATTAAAAGACAAATTCTAATCAATTAAATCTATCATTAGAAAAGTAAGCAACTTAATTAACATAAAGTTTTTTTCAATGGCCCACTTACACATTAGGTGCCATGGAATCCCTTTTTATTTAATATATTCAAAGTGGTAGAGACAATATGGAAAGAAATCTAAAATCCTTACTTAGTCATGTAGTGTGTATCTACTATCTCCCCAAGAAGTCATTCTTTCTATACACTCTTATTCCAGACAGCTTTTCTAATTTAATGTGACCACTTTGTTGATTTATTTATGCATTCTTTAGCTAAAGTAATGACATATAAATAAAACAAAAGAGAAAGAATGAGATCCATGACATTTTTATGGGGATCAGCGTACAAAGAGAGAGTGGCAACAATGATGGGTTTGGGTGTCATTGTCTTGCATTGCAGTATATAAAGATGGATAGAGAAAGAAAGGAACATACTTTCATGACTTTACCTTTTCTGTCTTTTACCCTTTCACTTTCTTTGCTTTGCCCACTTTAGTCTCTTTGATTTCAGTAACAAAAGCTGCCTTCTTCCTCTTTTCTCATTTACCCTCTTTAACTCTCCATTAGGTCTAGACAATACCACCTTTTTGTCCGAAAATCCGACTAATTCAGATAAAAAATATATAAACAAAAAATGCAATCGGATGAAGAGTTAGTTCAAATTAATATTTTAGTCAGATAGATTCGAGATTAGGTTAAATTAATTGTTCATAATTTAAATTTAATCAATTCAAAATCATATTGTGTCTCAAAGTCGGTTCTTATAGAAGGGAAAGATGAGTTAAATAGTTAAAAAATTTAGAAACCCTAACTCTCTCACATTTCAAAAATCTTAACAATATCACATTCTCCTAGTCGAGTCATTCGACAAAAAGATCCAAGTAAATACAATTTTACAGTCAAGGAGACCCGTCAGTAAATAAGTCACATAAATATTATTGTTGTTGGCAAAAGAAAATACTTGCAAGGAATTTAGCTTCTTCTAATTTGAGGAAATTTTTTAGAAGAGTCAGAACCTCTATTCCAAAAGTGTTATGCATAATTTGTTTGAGAGAAGTACCTATAATTTCATCCACGTAAATAATGAGGATTGTGAAAGTGTAGTGAAATCTTTCTTGATGAAGAGAGAAAGTTGGTATAATAAACAATGTAAACGATCTTTCAAACTATTTACTGTTTAACAACTTAACTACTTGATTTGACTTTGAAGCGAAAATACCATGAAGAATGACGACCATCTAAACATTTTAATGAAGTTCACAAAGAGTAGTGCATTGCAAACATCCCAATTGGCAAAGATGTCATTTGTTGATAGAACCAAAGCAAGAACTAGTCAAACTATAGTGATTTAGCAATAGGGGGAAA
>NC_021166.2:2691006-2706398 GCF_000331145.2 Cicer arietinum
AAAGAGTGTCAAAATAATCCAAACCTTCAACAACAAAATTATTGACAAATGTTAGTTTAGTTAGATTAGTATTTTTCCTCTTTCAATAGGATTTGAACTCGAATCTTTTTACTCTTTCATTCCTCTAAACCTTTAATTTAAGGATAAATTTTTGCAACCATTGAGACTTTAAAAATTTAATTCTATTACTATAATCAATGTTTTAAATTACACTTGTGATTGCGAATGCGATTGCAACTATTACAGAAATTGTGGTTGTTGTGATGCATATTGTGTGATGATCTTACTTTTTATTCATATAAAATATTATAATTTATTAGTTGTCTTATAGTTAAAATATATCATATTTTATCACCAAAATTTCATATTTATCTCATTATTAACTCTCTATCTCTTTAAATTATTTCTAACCCTTTTCTCTAAATCTTTGATGTAAAGTAAAAGAAAAAAAAAATTGTGTGAACACTAAATAACTTTTGTTTATTCTCTTTGAATTGGATTCAAACTAAAATCATGAAGGACATCAGCTGCTTATCTATAAAAAGATTAAAAAGGTGCTTAAAATAATCTAGGTAAATATGCACAAGCTGATGACAATTTTAAGGAACTTTTATATATAAAATTCACAATGAATAGTATTTATCTAGATATTCAAAATGGAATAAAGTTTAAGAGTGTGTGACTTAAATGGAAAATGATATGTTTGGTGGAAGCTTCAAATCACATCTTCAAAGTCTAATTTTAATCTAAATATAATATATAGTATTTTATCAACTAAATATTTCTTATATGATAGGAACGATATGAATTCAAAAATCATAAGTATTAAAAGTTTAAGCATTCCAAAAAAAATAAAGAGAGAGAGAGAGAGAGAGATGTATTCCCCGCAGAAAGTGGTAGGAATGTTTTTTGAAACAGAATCTGAAATTGGAAAAGAAGTGAGAAAGCATGTACTAAAATTAATAGCCATATAGTATATATGTATTAGGATCAATTTGTGTTCAGGCGACATTTATTGTATAAAGTTGCACGCTAACCCTTCTTTCAACATCCCCCAAAAATCTCTATATTACTATTTCTAACTTTTGAGATTCAAAGCCTGCAACGTCCTCTGCAACTTCCATTGTGAGAGCCATGAAGAAACTGTTTTTTATAAATAAAAAATCATAAAGAGTAATTTTTACATAATTACAGCACTACAAGTCTACAACTATACTAAAATTATTGTTTTAGACCTTTAAAAGAATTTATTAAATGATCGTCAAAAAACTATTTAATAAGTCAAAAGGTCTTATATTATAAAATTTTAGCTAAAATTAATATTATAGCAACAAATATTAATTAATTAATTAATTTTATTATCCATTAAAAAAAGCAATATTATACGAAATAGATTATATTAATTTAATAAACTATTTTATGTCCTAAAGTATTTAAAACAAATTTTTAAAAACTTTTTAATAATTTTACTAAAATACGATTATAAACTATAAAAATTTCATATTAAAATTCGTCTTAGATTTGCATGTGTTAGGCCGATTTTGAAAATAAAACATAGACAAAAAATAATAATAAAAAATTAATATATTTTATCTTAAATTTAAATATATCAATTATTCAATTATTATTTTTGTTTATATTTTATTCTATAAACAAAATATTTATCTAAATAGTTATGAACTTATGACTGATCTAGTAATTTACTAGACAAATGAAAAGTCAAAATAAAAAGTAGTTTTAGACTTAAGTTCAGTCAGCTTGTTGCTTGTTAATGGGTAGTACTACTACTGATAGTTTTTAAATGATACTATATGATTGTGTAATTTTAAAATATATAATATAATTGGGTGCAAAATTATATGTGGATATATATGCAGAAATAGATTTTTATTGTCATTCCTAATAAATTTGAATTGGATTACTTTACTTTAAATTATCCAAAAAAATTATTTATATGAATTAACTGTATAAAATAATTTTGTAAATATTTTCAATCAAGTGTGATCGTTTGCATATTTGTGAAGAAATGTAAAGAATAATATTTATAATAAATTTAAATTGTGAGATTTGCTAATAAAAATTAATTCAGTTGATAAAGAATTAGTTCATCTATGATTGTAAGTTCAACTTTTGTTGCGGACGTGAAAATTGTGATGGGTGATCTTGTCCTGACCTTGATGAGCTTGCATGAGCTCACGACCTGACGAGCCTCCGGAATCCAACCACACCATATGTGATACATATATTTACTTCTATCTCAAAATACTCATAAAAACCAAAATACATTGTATTTAACATTAAATATTTGATGTAAAAATATTTTTTTCTCTTGTAATGTACGTGGTCCACATTTGTCTCAGTTAATAAATCTTCTAAATTCACTTTGATGCTTTGTTGAAAATATGTTAGTGAACATGCAAACCAAATCATTCCATTTAGTAGCATCATTATTCATTCTTTGTAAATACACATATTTTTAACACATTAATTCTCAATTCCATAAAGGGATCCTTTTCTTCTAAGTAGAGAAATCCAATTCTACTGCCTTCTTCACTTTTCAAACGTTCAAATATAATGTTCCAATGATTTGATCCTTTTATGTTTTGTTAAAGGGGTGAGTCTCGTTATTATCTACTTAGTGCTGCTCTGTCTTTAATGGAAAAGAAAAGAAAAAAATAAAGAATGCCAACAAGAAAAAAACAAAGGTCTCTATTCCCATTCCCTTCTAAACAATTGGGTCACCAAGAGAACCTAAAATTTCAAAGATGTCTTCTTATAAAGATAAGAATATATATATTAACTATATTTTTAGATGTCTTTTTCATCTCTTTTTATTTCTGATCTTTTTTTTTTAAATGTTCGAGATGTGAGAATTTCTTAGGATTCAAGAAAATGAGTTAAAACTCTCTTTATTTTTTTTACTGTCTTCATTTCTTTCATTACTAAATTTTTTGTTGAAAAAATGCATATGTTTTGAAAAATATGTCATTTGTATTGTATAATAAACTTTTATACATTTAATAATTAGATTTTTCATTTCTTTTGAGAAATAGAGAGGATAATATCAGCTTCAAAAAAGAGGGAGTAAAATGGAAGATAATCCAAAAGATAATTTGAAGATTTTTAATTGATTTTCGACTTTTGTGTTAGTGAAATAGGTTAAATGGTGACACTATATATAGTTAGATTTGTGTGTCAAAATGTCACACAATGTGACATACGGTCACTTAATAGTCTGAAATAGACGGAAAAACTAACTTAATCAATATTTTAATAAATTGTATACATTTAATGGTGAGGCAGGGGTTCTGAAAATATAATTAATACTGAAAGTTGTGAATTAAACTCTAGCCAAAAATGTTAATGTTGTGGTGTCCAAAAGACCAAAAAAGATGTTACCATATATAAGAATATGAGAGTAAAAGTAGTAGTAGTGAACTGTGAAGATTGTCGAATATTATAACAGTAAATATATATGATCAGTTTTGGTTGCTTTATATATGGTAGTAATACAAAAGTTTGGAACAATAATTAGATTAAGACAAAAGGTTATTGCAGTTTGCTGAAAAAGAAACCAATAATGCTTTTGATCATAGCAGACACATATTTGCTTTTTGAGGGAATAAAATTAAATACTGTTTTTCTACGAGGATTGGCGTGAACAGAGAGTGACACAACAAGCTAAATATATTTAGACTGGAACTCTGCATCATATATTATTTTCATATTTTAAATAAATAAAACATATTTAAAAAATGTAATCAATTATTTAAAATTATAATTGCAGTTTTTGAAATTGTGGCAAAATGCAAACAAATGTAATACAATTGCTATTTTTGTCGCAGAAACCTATAAATATGTTATATTGTGGACCGAAATTCGAAACAATTAATCTATCACCTTCTTTGCTTACTTTTTTTTTATCTTTTTTAAATAAAAAATTGCATCACATAAGCTTCTTTACCCTTTAGTAACTTTTTTTGAATTTCTATGATGGCTTTTGTCTCTCTATTCAAAAGATTATGATGATGTGGAAAATGGTGGGAAACTCTCCTATCCAAGTAAAATATTGTCTAATATCTTATACAGCTTAGTAGAAAATAACATAACATTTTCAATAAATCAAATTGTACTAAAAACATGCATGCACATCATATAATGTTGTAGCAGTTGGCAGATATGAGTTGCTAACGCTGTAGATTACTGCAATCTTCAGCTTTTTAATATATATATATGCATGAAGCTCAATTCAGACCAGACATACATAGTACTCTTACATCACTTCTATTTCTATATATTAATTCATCACTTTAAAATAGTTAAGTTTAAATCATTTACTGTATATCAGACAAAAAAATCATTTACTGTATTAATTCTATAATATTATTATATAATTATCTTTATATAAGGATTAAAAATTAAATTCACACTCTAAAGACACAATTTACAATGAGTAAAACGGTTATTGAAATAACTGAAGTTTTATAATAAATTAAATTAAATTTAGCCTATAAAAAAACCAGAGAAAAGTTAATTAGAGGAAAAGAAATTGAAAGAGAAATGAATTGCATCAATAACTATAAAGTATAAACTTGAGAGAGAGAACAATGAAGTGGAAAAGCAACAAAAAAAAAAGTTGCCTCTTTAAACTAAAACAAAAAGAGAATTAAAGAAAAAAAAAAAAAAAAGTGATCATTGATGAGTGACAACAAGTATAAAGAAAGCATTGAGCCATATAGTTCTTGCATTTCTAAAACCTCTCTCTCTCTTTGAAATCCTTTGAGTTAGAAAAAGAGAGGAACACAAAACCAGATTCCTAAGTCATTTTGAGCTAACATCATAAATAGTGTAAGGGTGGTGTTTGTGTAGAGAAAGAAAAGAACAAGTGTAGTTTGTTAAGAAAAGGTTTTCAAGACAAAGAGGGGGTGTAGGGGGGAGGTGTATATATCAAGTAATGCGATCAGGAAGTTGTGCATTGCAGCAGACCCTCACAGCTGAGGCTGCTTCAGTTTTGAAGCATTCTCTAGTCTTATCAAGAAGAAGAGGCCATGCACAATTAACTCCTCTTCATGTAGCAACAACTTTGTTAACCTTAAGAGTCACTTCTTTCACAAAAGCATGTCTTAAATCTCAACCTCATCATCATCATCATCATCTTCATCACCAATCTTCATCACAATGTAGAGCTCTTGAGCTATGTTTCAATGTAGCTCTTAATAGGCTTCCAACAAATCCTACTCCTTTGATTCATTCTCAGCCTTCTCTTTCCAATGCTCTCATTGCTGCATTGAAAAGAGCACAGGCTCATCAAAGAAGGGGGTGCATAGAGCAACAACAGCAGCAACAACCAGTTCTTACTGTGAAAGTTGAGCTTGAACAGCTTATTATATCTATTCTTGATGATCCTAGTGTTAGTAGGGTTATGAGAGAAGCTGGTTTTTCTAGTACTCTTGTTAAGAACAATTTAGAAGACTCTAATTCAACTTCTAATTCTGTTTTTAAGTGTTATAATAGTTCTGGTGGTGTTTTTTCATCTCCTTGTTCCCCTTCTAGTAGTGAGAAGAATCATAGAGAAAACATAAACCTTAGTGATTTTAGACACAACCATTTCTTGGCTTCTGCTAAGTATAGTTCTTCTTCTGAGTTTTATAACAAAGTTCTGTTTTCTACAACAAAGAAAGATTCAGATTTTTCCATCATTGGTGCAGCTTCTTCTTCAGGTGGACTTGGTTTGACCCTTCATGCTTCCAGGTATAATTTTTTGTTTAGTGTGTGTTTAGTTACGCATATATTGACAAAAGATTGATTATTTATGGATAGTTTAGATCAAAATTGTCTAAGTGTGTGTATGTATCTGTCACTTTTAATAAATTTAAAAATTGATTCAAAGCAGTGGGTTTGCCAAAATCATAATAAATCATCGTAATTTTACAAAAACTACTACGTATAATTTTACGAAATCGCTCACGCACTAATAGATAGAATTGAGTTTTACTGTAGAATCAATTTTAAGACTAAAAGCCAAACATAACTAATTTGTGGTCAAAAATGATTTGACCATCCCATACATGATTCTACATGTCTCACAGTAGAACCAAACTTCGGTTTAATGAATAACAATAACTAGTTTGGTTCAATGCCAAAAAAACACTAATAGCCTATTAACAACATAATAATGTGTTTTATTTTAATGCATAAAATTCTTCATAATGACTAATAAAATGAAACCAAAAAAAGAAAGGTAAAAAACATAAGCACATAAAAGTACTGTCTAATTCTGATGTTGTTTTGCAATTTGTACGAAGACTGAACTATGGCAGAACACATGGTAAAAGCATTGTTGGTTGGTAAGGCATGATATGAAGCAGACTCTTTCTGCCTCACTTTAGTAATACTTTGTCAGTATATATAACAAACCTCTTACACATTCACCAGTCACATTATTTTGGACTAAACTCTATCTAAAGGAAAATAAAGAATTAAGAGTTATAACTCATAATACTTTTTTTTCCAAATAAAAGAAAACCATTTTCTGATGCGGTACTATATGTTCAAAACTCAATAGTACCTATTTGTTTAATATTATATATTAATTTTGTTGAAATTCTGCTCTCAATTTGCAGTGTCCTTGATACAAAGCCCTTTAGAAGTAATAAGGAGGAAGAGGATAAGCTTAATTGTTGTGAAGAATGTGCCTCCAATTATGAAAAAGAAGCTCAATTTATTAAACCTGAACAGAAAAAAACATTGCCTTTCTGGCTTCAGTCCCATGGAACGGAAGAACAAAAGAAGGTATAGCAAATGATTGAATGGAAAACTTAAGGGTCTGGTTAATTTGCAAAAACATTTTTGGTTTTCATTTTCTAAAGTTAATGTTCATATCAAATTGCGAACATGAAGATGGAAAACTCACTTAATGAATGAAAGACATGCTAGAAAGAATTCATTTTTAGAAACAAGGAATCGAATGTTTTGGCATTTTCAAAATTTCTAATAACACAATATCTGTTTTCAAAACAAAATGGTGAAAATATTGGATCTATTTTGTGTTATGTTTATTAGTTTAAGTGAAAATGAAAATCGAAAACATGAGCTTTATAATCAACACCTAAATAGCACTATTTTTCATCTTCCTATTAGTTGATAATGAGATTCTACAAAATAGTATTAATTGCTTATGAATAATTCAACATTTTCAGGATGGATTAACTGAGTTGAAAACAAAATGGAATAGACTATGCCACTGTCTCCACCAAAACAAACAGCATCGTCCAAACCAAATCCATTGGACCAACAATCACAGTTCAAACCTCAATAATTCATCAAGTTCCATATCTTATAGCTCCAATCTTATACCTCGATTCCGTCGCCAACAATCATGCATCATTGAGTTCAACTTCAATGATAAAAGGCCTGCAACAGAACCAGTCTTTGATTCCCTTGAAAGTATGGAAGATAAAGAAGTAAAGATTAGTCTTACACTTGGAAATGGTGATTCAGGTGAAAAGGTTGGAAATTTAACCGATACAACACATCAACAAGCTCATGTTTGTAAAGTATTGCAGGAGAATGTGCCATGGCAATCTGAAACTGTTCCTTCAATAGCAAAGGCCTTGTTTGATATTGATACCAAATCTGAAAAACAAAGTAAAGTTACATTCAAATGGCTATTTTTACAAGGTAGTGATTTCATATGCAAAAGAAGGTTGGCACTTGCTATTGCAGAATCAGTTTTTGGCTCAGCTGATTTGGTTCTTCACATGGACATGATAAAAAAGGAAACTTTAATAGCACCATTTTCTGAAATGCTTGAAGGAGCGTTGAGAAAACATCAACAGCTTGTGGTTTTAATAGAAAATGTTGATTTTGCTGATACCCAATTCATGAAATATCTCTCAGATGGATATGGAAAAGGAAAGTTTGGAACTTTAAGTAGCAATGATGGGAATTCAGGCCAAGTGATATTCATTTTGACAAATGGTGGCTCCACAAGGATTGAAGAGAAGAATCAAAACAATGTTATGAAATTGTTGTGGCAGATTACTGACACTAAGCCTAATTTAGAAACACCTTGCTTGAGCCGCAAGCGAAGAGCCGAATTGGATTTGTTGATTTCTGAGCTAGGGAGCAAAAAGAAAGACTTTTCAAGACAATCAAGCTTTAACAGTAACACCCATAGGTGCAATCATATCAGCACTTATGCAGCGGATCTCAACAGTAACAATAACACTCTTGATTTGAACATGAAAGCCAATGAAGAGGAAGATGGTGATGATAAAGAAAGGGAAAGTAGATCAATTTCAAGTGATTTGACTAGAGAAAATATAGCTGATCCATTGAACTCAAATGGGTTTCTTGATTCAATTATGAATAGGTTTGAGTTCAACACAAGTTCATTTAGAGACAGAGAAATGACACAGTTTTTTCTGTCCAAGATTAAAGGATCATTTGAAGAAGTTTTTGGTAAAAAAAATGTGGTGAATTTTAGTGTAGATGAGAAAGTTATTGAAGATATGTGTTTGGGGTGTTGTTTTATCACTAACAAAATGTTTGAGAAATGGCTTAAAGACATTTTCCAAAACAGTTTAGAAACAGTTAACTTTGGTGGGAAGGAGGGTATACTTTTTAGACTTTGTTTGGGTGATAGAAATTGGGAATTGGATAGTGGGTTTATGGGTTCTTCTTTGCCTAAGAGCATTCAAGTTAACTGCTTTATAGAGTGAGTAATTTTGGGCACTTAGGGTTTCTTGTAAAATTGTCCACATGGTGTAAAATGGGATAGTTTGTGTAACTTCTAAATTTCATAATAGTATGTGTTTGTTATTTCCTTTTCTTGTAAACAATTAACTTATGTCAATCAATTTTTATAGTTTAATTCTAACATAATTCCATGATAAAAAAATTGTTGAATGTTATAGTTTATTGTGAGTTAGGGTATATTTGAATTGATGGTAATCTATTATTTCATAGAATTATGTCATTTCTAAAGAGTATTGTTTTATTGAAAATTTTATGAATCAAACAAATTTTGTTATTTAAGGAATGAAAGATGAACATGAATTAGAAAATAAATAGATTAGTATACGAAATACAACTAAAAAATTGTGATTTATTAGAATCACCCTGGTGTTTTGATACAACTGTCACTATTTATATAAAAAATTATGTATTGATCTATCTATCTATCGTTGTATCTTGCATCATCTTTTACAATACTATAATTTAATAATCTTCTCTTATTTTAGATAACATTTTTTTTTAACAAATATACTCTAATAGTTATATTTTAACCAACCAACAATTCAACTAACAACATAATTAAATATCTTATTTTAAAGTGATCCTCTTTAAATATTTTACTCATTTATCATACTACTATAAATGATACTCTAATTTCAATTTTTAATTATTTTTATATATCTACAAACATTTGAGTTGTGTACCTTAATCATGACCAAATAAATAACCCTCTTCATAAATTGGTCATTATAGTTTTATTAATTTTTTTTCTTTTCGCCCTCCATGTGCTTATGTAGGGCTTCAGCCGTGGACAAATACACATAATAATATATTAATTAATTAATAATCGATTACTTTTTAGTCTTCATCCACTACAAGACAAAATTGAGGCTTCCAAATTTACTTCTTCGAAACTCTAGCTATATCATTACTTTGACCTTAAAGGTTTATATGATTGGACGGCGTAAGTGCGTCTTTTTTTTCTATTAGAACATTATCATTAATTTTTATTTTCTACGTTAGTTTAATTTAAGGTATGATCGAACATTGCTTTGGCATAAGTACTTGAGTGTCATTCTATTTTAATTAAGGTAAAGTTGCAATATGATTATGATAAGTGAATCATCGACAATATCAGCATGGCCAATATTAGTAAATAACGACAACCACGCGTAACATATTCTACATTCTACATAAGATGAGACATGATTATTGAACTTGGTAAAGTAGTCCATAGAATGTTAACTATTATAAATGCCAAATGATAGTGACTTTTATAAAACAAAACTTATTGTTTTAATCAACGTCTGTTGATTGTAAATCACTTTTATTTTAAGCCGTTGCAAAAAAAAAAAAAAAAGACTTTTATTAAAAAATAAAAATTATTTTAACTTAAATCTAAAGTCAGGGGCTTTATTTTTGAAAGTATTGTTGTTTTAAAAGCAAGTTTGTAACAAATTTTAATACAAAATGGCAAGAATCAACAGATTCAAGTGAAAAGAAAATTCAAGTAAAGAAAAATGTGATAGGAAAGTTAGATTTTTAAATAAAATTATTGTATTTAAATTGGAAAATGCTAACAAGGTACTAAGAACTCTTGTTAAGAATTTGTATGTAGAAGAAAAAAGTATTGTAAATTATGTAATTTATATTTTGAAATTGTAATAAGTGATAATTTTCACTCATTTTTTTTTTTTAATTTAAAAAGTATTGGTCTTAAGACGTTCACCATATAACACTTGTTTTGTTAGTATGATTAATTTAAAAGTTAAATAAAATTAAACCTAAAATACACGTCAACTTAAAGTTTAGATGAGGAAAGTGTTACCCAGATTCAAATCAAACTAAAGAAGAAAAATTACTAATTACTAAACTTAACCAACATTAAAAAAAAAAAAATATATATATATATATATATATATATTAGATGGCACCGTGATTTTAATACTTCAAGAAAATGCCCTTAAATACATTTTTTCTTAGGCAGTACAATGAGAAGTTGGAGGACTCTTCAAAAGGTACATCTTCTGTGAACCAAAAAAAAAATACATCTTCCGATTAAGGATTTTTTTATTTATCAAAGATTATGTATTCTTTGTGAAGAACTTCTTTAGTTTGTTCTTTTATGCTTTTGGGACTACCCTAATTGTGGTTGGGCCCGCGCTTTCATTGATGCTCTAAAATAGCTAATTATTGTCTTCATCGGAATAAAAGTCCATAATGACGTTGTTAGTTACATTTTTCTTAAAGAATATAAGATTTTTTTTTAAAACGATTTCAAAGAGTAGAAGTTTTTTTTTTATAATTAGTACAGTAAGCATGAAATTGTTACTCCTTCCGTCTCAATAATTGATTCATTTCATACAAATTTAAAATGTATATATATATATATATAGACAAAAAAGAAATAATAATATTTTTATCAAAATTATGTTAAGTATTAGTGTATTATCAATATTATAATGCATCCTAGAATATATTACAAAATAATACAAGTAATATTAATTAAAATATATAATTAAAAAAATGCAATAAAAAATGAAAGTATCTTTCATTTTTTGACATTTTTTTATAAATGAACTAGTTATTATGCGGGGAGTAAAAAACAAAAAATCTAAAATGCTTATGTAGATTGAAAAAGTCTAAAATTAGACTCCCAAAAAAGTATGATTATGTGAATTTATTTTTAATAAAGGGGAAATCGTTAAATGGATAAAGCCTAAAGGGTGAAGGGCAACACATCAAAAGTCCAAACTACTATGCCGTGAGTTATGTTATTGTTGTGTTTCTAAAATATATTTTGAAAATTCTATTCTAGCCTCCCGATATGTTTAAAATCACATAAAATTACTATTAAAATTGTTTGTTTCTGGTAGAGTATTAGTAGATGAAAAAGACACTAAAAAATTTACTTCCGATAAAATTTGACGAGCTTTAGAGAAAAACAAGAGGGATGGAGAGCAATCCTCAATATACTTCATCAAAGCAAAGACTGATACATTAAAAGGTAACACATTATGATGAATGCAACTCTGGGTCTCTAATTATCCGGTCAAACCAACATAATTTGAGTAATTTATGTATGTCAAAGTTTGAGCTTTGATATAAAGGGGGGGAAAATCAAAATAATGTTTCATTTGATAAATTGATATTGGGTAAGAAATGAGTTTGTGTCAATTATATATTATACGTCGACTTTTCAAACATCATTTTTTACTATTTTATTTTAGATAGAGTATATTATTATTATTATTATTATTATAACAAATTTCTTAAATTAAATTAAAAGAATGTAGAACGACAAATTAGACTAATTCACAAGTTGTTTTATTGTCTTTCGTATTTACAAGACATTAGCCATACGCTTGTAAGCATAACTCTAATTTTTAATTTTTTAAATAAAAAATAAAAAAGTTGATGTTTATTCAATGATAAATTGAGTAACTTGCAAGTTGTTTTATTGTCTTTCTTATTTATATGATAAAGGCTTTTTTTTTTTATGAGTGTTCAAAGTCTAGAGAGCTAATTTTTGGAGTTCAATATTGCAATGATAATAGAAAATTATAATGATTTATGATGAAGAATTTATTTATTTTTATTTCCTCTCTTATAATTTTGATGTGCTTGGCTTTTGAAAGACAAACGTGTCAATCTTGATTAAGACGACAAATATAAAAACAATTCAATAAATTATCGTGAACATGTTTAATTACTCAATTGATTTTTTTAAAACTGTGTTATTCACAAATACACGTCAACGGTCCGAAACAAATCTATTATTGGTTAAATATTCAATTTTAATGTACAGTCTTTTTCAAAGTTTAAAAGGTTATTTAAAATATACTTTACTATTATTTTATGAAAATATATGTCATTTATCATTAGGATTTTGTTAATATATATAAATTAACACGGTAACGAGCTTAACTTGTATTATATTTTAATTATATTTTTTAATTCACATTTCAAATACTTTTTTTAATAATATTTATAAATTTTTCAAATATTGTACATAGCGGTATGTTTAGATTACAAAAAAATATTTTAAAATTTTGATATTAATATACTTCATTCAAACAATTTAAAGTGTAATAAATAATTAAATTAGTTCACATATAATTTTTTTAAGAAGTCAAATAAATGTATTAAAATAGATTATCCAAAACGTTGCGCCAAAAATAACCAAATAACAAATACAAATTAGTTCAAAATGAAGACCATATATAGTGACACACAATGATTAGACTAAAATTATAGGTAAATTTTTTAACTTTAGCTTTGATTTAAAGACTAATATGACACTTTAACACGATTCACGATTTGAGACATAATATTACCCCATTACTTGAAGACAAGACGATTTGAGACATAATATTACCCAATTACTTAAAGACACGATGATTAGGATTACTAAAAATAAATATTTTTCTCTATTTCTCCTTCACATAGGATTTGAGTGTAGTCCCTATATTATGAATGCATGACTCTTTTGTAGATCAAAACATTTTTATTGTGGTCATTAATTTTTATATTTGTACCAAATATATACAATTTTACATAATAATGCAAAATAATATTTATTTTTATTAGTCAACGTAAAATTGTGTTTGCACATTTTCACTTAGGCTAACAATAACAATTAATTATTTAAATAAGTTGACTCAAATATTGCAATTTCAATTTTATTAATTAAAAATTATTATAAGTATTAAATATGATAAAATAAATAATTTGTATTAGATAAATAGATAAAATTATTTTACACCGTCACTACATATATATTAAACTCAATAATAATATTTCTATTACACTAACTTTTCTTAATTTACGTTTAAATAATTGTTATTCTACCCAATGCAGTGCACAAATTCAACTACAATAGTTTTCTAATAAACAAAAGTGAAGGGAGAATTATAATCATAATAGTAATACAATTTTTTCACCAGTCTTAATTTTTTTTAACTAAATCAAATATATAAATAGAAAAAGGTGATACAGCTGAATTTACTATACTATTGTTATTCCATCTATCAACACCTATTGAAAATCAATAATATAATAGTCCAACATATCTTTTTATATATCATATTATCTATTACCCACTTTGACATAAGTATTTATTGCTGATAAATCTAAAAACAACACGAAACAAAGTACAAAATATTTAATATTAAAACAATACATAAAGATAAATTTTTATCATTAAAATTAGTATTTTTTTTAATATCTTACACATCAAAATAACAATAATTATAATATACTAAATATAAAAAAACTATATAAGAGACGATTGTTTGTAATAATTAAGTAATTAAATTTAGTATTTTTATTCATATAGAGTTACCCCACTTAGTCAAGAGACCAGGTGTATACTTGACGTTATTATATCTAAATACACATCAACCATATCACAATTAGTTAAGTAATTTTAACTGTTTATGTATTCTTACTCTTTGTTTTCCTTTACATATCATAACAAATAGAAGAAATAATTAATTTCGTCATTTATTTTTAAATTTTACACAATGATTTCTTACAAGAAAATCAAATTCATTCTAAATTTGTGACAAATAATCAGAATTATTTAATTTATATTTTTAAAATAAATACAAAATCATTTATGTATATGACATACAAGTTTTATAAAATCTTTTGTCGTATCATGAGTTTATAATCATATTAAACTCGTGATTTTAACTTTCTACGTACTGTTGATCAACTTTTCTTTTAAATTTAACTTACCATTTATTTTTATTGATAAAAATTTAACTCTATATCCTTCACCGTTATAATATTATGGTTTGATTACTATAAGTAATTAACAATATAATATTATAATTTATTTTAATATTTATGTAAAACATTTAAATATATATATAATTATTCATATAATATTATGTAATATACATATAAATTATTTAAAATAACATATAATATTTAACTAATTATTTTATCCACAATATATATTTGAAACTAAAAATTTAAATTTAAATTCGAACAGATGCACAAATTTTTTACTAGTAGACATTTCAAAGAAATTCGGCCCTATTTATTAAACAAAAAAAAAAAGTATAGCAAGCCAATAGGCCTATATTGATCGACCACCTACTTCACACATCAAAAAAGAATATCAATAATGGACCGGGGTTGTTGGGTTGGTTCACCCACTCCAAAGGGTCCCACTCACCAACCCACTAACTCCTTCCCTATTATTATATTTCCATTTCCATCGCACAAACAACACACGCTCAATGGCTTCGCAACAACAATCAGAGGTTCCCCCAAATTTCTGGGGCCACACCCCCGAAGAAGAATACTACACCTCCCAAGGTGTACGCAACACCAAATCATACTTCCAAACTCCCAACGGCAAAATCTTCACACAATCCTTCCTCCCACTTAACACCCAACAAATCAAAGCCACCGTTTACATGACTCACGGCTACGGCTCCGATACCGGCTGGCTCTTCCAAAAAATATGCATCACCTTCGCCAACTGGGGTTACGCCGTCTTCGCCGCCGATCTCTTAGGTCACGGCCGCTCCGAAGGCCTCCGTTGCTACCTCGGCGATATGGACAAAATCGCCGCCACCTCACTTTCCTTCTTCCTCCACGTCCGGCATAGTCCTCCCTACACCAACCTCCCGGCATTC